>NC_072731.1:269666239-269729763 GCF_026930045.1 Uloborus diversus
TTAAGATTTAACTCAGAAAAGCCTAAAAACAGTCAGACGAAAAGAAACTAGTATGTTGTGGCTATCACGAAACTTTCTTCTATATTTTTCTTTTTTTTTTCTGATCCCTCCCCATGCTTGACAATATGCAATATTCCCAAAAAAACAAAATTACACATGCAAAAACTAGACTACCATCCCAATGTCTGAATTATTGCAAAAGCAAAGCAAAGAGCGAAAATTGAAAGTTATTTTAAAAGCCTTGCTTAAATTATTAAATATTTTATTTGTTAACAAACATAAGATGCCAACAGTTAAAAATTTTAAATCATTTGAGATAATATTTCCGATCATTTCCATACAATTAAAATCACGAGAAATACGCAGACGACAATCTATTACGATTTATCTTTCTTGTTGCTGCATTAATAAAGCTATTTTTATTCGCAAAAAAAAGAAGAAAAAATCCACACCTCTTGGAGCGATTGGCGTGAAAATTGAACCAAAGCCTGTTTACATATGGATTAACATATATTCCAAATTTCAACCAGAACGTAGTATTATTACTTCTTGAGATAGGGCACTCACAATGGAAAAAAAGAACGGGCGATTGCGCTACTCCCTTTCTAGCTGTTGATACCAAAATAAAATCAGCTCTTATACCCACTAAGGGCTACTTGCCGATAAATTTTTCTTTCATTCCGTTCATTATTTCTTGAGATACTGCTGTCACAATTGATGACAAAAAACGTTCTATAGCTCTACCCCCGTTTGAGTTATTGACACCAAAATTGAATTAGCACCTGTTCCTGTTGATGGCAACATATGGACCAAATTTTGTTTGATTCCGCCAGTTACTTCTTGAGGAATATCAAGCACGCGTAACTGAAAAAACGTCCCATTGCTCCACCCCCCTTGGAGGAATTAGCGCCAAAAACTAATGGGCACAAGTTCACATAGGGGCACATATGTGTACCAAATTTCGTTCGATTTCATGCAGTAGTTTTTGCTGTAGAGCGGCCACAAAAAACTGGTCACACACAGACGTGACACACACACATACACACAGACAGACAGACATTTTCCAAAAATAGTCGAAATGGACTCAGCACACCTCAAAACGTTCGAATGCGTCAAAATTCGAAATTCGAAAATTTGCACGAATCCAATACTTTCTTCTATATATTAGATATAGAAGAAAGTAAAAATTTATCAACAATACAACAGCTCTCGCTATCTACAAGAAGTTGAGAGGATACACTAAATACTGTATTTAGTTAAGGAAAGTCTTAGAACATGGAACTAGAAAAGCTTGTAGCTCGTTTTTTTTTTTTTTTTTTTTTTTATTTTTTTTTTTTTTTTTCGACTTGGAAATTTCGAATAGCTCCAACTTCAGCAGAAAAATTAGAGCTTTCGATCGACATACAGTTTTAATATGTGAAACTATTTTTTCAACCCCATATTAGAGATCTGAAAATTGTGTTTTATTGCCCCCATAACGGAGCGAAAACTACCCTATGTGTTTCTTTGATGCATAAGCTGTCTTCGTGTAAAGTTTCCGTAAAATCTATTCAAAAAGTTTGGCGTCAAAGATAACAAACATTAATTCATCCTCACAAACTTTAGCATTTATAATAGTACTAGGATATTCGCAATCAATAGGTTTTTATTTTTTTTTTTTTTTTGTCAAGTCTAAAAAAGAGTTTTTTGCTCAATTCTTTTATAAAGTGAAATTTTTTTTAACGATTTACGATTGTTGAAAATAAATTTTTAGTCTTTGACATTCCAGTTAATATTAATTGTTCTGAAACGTTTTTGAGCTTTTTTAAGTGCAAAAGGCTATAAGAGAAAAGGCATATTTGAAGGAAATTTTCCGAAAAACAAATTTTTTTTTATTTCAAAGGAACAAAAAACACCCTTCTATTTTTTTCACATAGCAACGGATTCATTTATTTATGCTCACAAAAATAATAATAATAGAAAAAAAATATTAATTTGAATTTTTGGCATCTTGAATTCAAATTATGTTTTCGCAATCACGAGCGTGTGTGTATGAAAGCCCGTGTGTTTGTGTAGGCGCATGTGTGTGGGTTCGTGTGTGTGCATGTATGCATGTGTGTGCGTGTTGTGTATGCAGTGCTAAGTGTCTGTAGGCGTTCGTGTGTGTGTGCATGTAGGCATATGTGTTTGTGTCTGTGCGCAGTTATGAGTGTGTGTGTATGTAGGCGTGTGTGTGTAGGATATGGACGCAACCTGGAGACGGTTTTCGCAAGAGGAGCAGCATCGTGAGGCCGGTCAACGCGACGGTGGTGCTGGCAGAGGGTGCAGGTGTGAAAATAAAATGATAGGAATTTGAAACAGTCAAGTGAAAACAATAAGCAATCGTGATTGCTCAAAAAAATATTTAGATGTCACTTGGCACTCATAATCTGATTTATTAAATATCCCAATTGCAAAAGCTTAAAAACTAACATTATATAAGGAGCGTCAACACTATATTACACTCAGAATACTTTCCGTTTTTACTTTCTTCTATATCTAATTTATAGAAGAAAGTATTGGATTCGTGCAAATTTTCGAATTTTGAATTTTGACGGATTCGAACGTTTTGAAGTGTGCTGAGTCCATTTCGACTATTTTTGTAAAATGTCTGTCTGTCTGTGTGTGCGTCCGTGTGTGAGCAGTTTTTTCTGGCCGCTCTACAGCAAAAACTACCGCATGAAATCGAGCGAAATTTGGTGCACATATATACCCCTATGTGAGCTTGTGCCCATTGGTTTTTGGCACGAATTCCTCCAAGGGAGGTGGAGCAATGCTACGTTTTTTGAGTTACGCGTGCTTGCTATTCCTCAGGAAGTAACTGGGGGAATCAAACAAAATTTGGTCCATATGTTTCCATTAACAGGGACAGGTACTAATTTAATTTCGGTGTCAATAACTCTTAGGGGGCTTGAGCTGTAGAACGTTTTTTGTCGTCAATTTTGACTGCTGTATCTCAAGAAATAATGAACGGAATGGAAGAAAAATTTATCGGCAAGTAGCCCTTAGTTGGTATAAGAGCTGATTTTATTTTGGTATCAAGAGCTGATTTTATTTTGGTATCAACAGCTAAAAAGAGGGTAGCGCAATCGTCTGTTCTTTTTTTCCTTTGTGAGCACCCTAACTCAAGAAGTATTGCTACGTTCTGGTTGAAATTTGGAATATATGTGAATCCATATGTAAGCAGGCTTTGGTTCAATTTTGACGCCAATCGCTCCAAGAGGTGTTGATTTTTATTTTTTTATTTATTTTTTTTTTTTGCGAACAAAAATTGCTTTATTAATGCAACAATAAGAAAGATAAATCGTAATAGATTGTCGTCTGCGTATTTCTCGTGATTTTAATTGTATGGAAATGATCGGAAATATTATCCCAATGATTTAAAATTTTTAACTGTTGCCATCTTAGGTTTCTTAACAAATAAAATATTTGTAATTAATTCAAGCAAGGCTTTTAAAATAACTTTCAATTTTCGCTCCTTGCTTTGCTTTTGCAATAATTCAGACTGTGGGATGGTCGTCAAGTTTTTGCATGTGTAATTTTGTTTTTGTTGGGAATATTGCTTCCTCGTCAAGTATGGGGAGGGATCAGAAAAAAAAAGAAAAATATAGAAAAAAGTTTCGTGATGGCCACAACATACTAGTTTATACTGAAAAAGAAAAGTATTAGCTTGAAATTCAGATAATTTGATTAGAAAATTAAGAAACTAGAGATTTGTCTTTAATTCGTACCAAATAGAAGACAGCGAAAAGTGATCAAAATTCGAGTTTTTGCTCCAAAGCTAAGTTTTTATTTAAAAAATCTTCAAAAAAAATAATAAAATGACAAATAAAATTAAAAATAAAATAAAAAGTGTTCGCCCAGTGGTCGTAATTCGACCATATTCATAAATGAATAATTGAAAAAACTTGTATGATTTAACGGTTTACAACATTTTTATTTCTACTCTTACTCAATTTATTGCATATCTGGAAACATACAATTTTCATACGTACACACATTAATAAACAGTAGCAATTTATTCCAATTTTCTTTTTTGTCTGTTAATCTCAAAACAAACGGATGAAAGGGGGATATTTCGATAATAGGGCCGTTTCCAAAATTGCAGAGCATGCTTTAAATATATTTCTTATTAATTTGAAGAAGTTTAATATTTTTGACAATTATTTTAATCGATGCGCAGATTAAAATTCATTTTTTACGCCTCTGCAGTCTGCACACGGTATCAAAAGCGATGAAATGCGATTCACTAATGCCATTAGCACGCACCTCAAATTATTATAACCTGGAAGCGCGGTTGACAGCAAAGCGTAAACATTTAACGCGGCAATGAAGTAGCGAGCCAAAGCACACCACTTGAAATGTCATAAAAAAGGCGTCTTGTTTCCAAAATCGGACATTAAGAAAAACAATAATAAATAACTGTTGGAAAAATAAAAATTTTTTTTTGGCTCCATGTTTTTTTTTTTTTTTTTGCTTATTCTATCAATTTCAGTGATAAAAAGTAGTACTTTTGACTGAAGGAAACAACCCCATTGTGAAATTGGTGTGGTCGTCAAATTCTTGGCTTGAATATTTTTATTTTGGATACCATGTTGCTTTGTGCTAATCCTATTCAAATAGATATTTCCCTACTCTTGCTTTACGTATGAAAAGAAAAAACACTGCAATTGGTGCCAAAAATTTGACGCCAATAGATGAAGAGCGCCAATTTCCCAATTATCGAAATCTTTTAGAATGAAATAAAGTATCAAAACCCAGTTTACACGTCAAACTTCTGTATGAACAATATTTGTTTTTAAAAGCTTCATATTCTTGAGTAACTTGCCTTGACTTCTGCCATTAGAAATATAAAATTTCAAAGAGTTAAGTTAAAGAATCCTACTTGCTTTATTAAAAATTGTCCATTTAAAAACACTGGAAGTTGCAATAATAGTGCAATTTTATTTAAAAAATCATGTTTGTGATTTGTTTACGGTTTAGGGGATAACTGACTAATGCACTTTTCAAAAATTTCGATCTCACTCCCCTTTATCGCAAAGTTTGACATTACACCATACCCCCTGTTCCCTTTGCCACATGTCATATTGTTTTTCATAAATGTTCTCAAAAAAAAAAAAAAAAAAAACGCTTGATGTCTCATTCTCCCCATTGTATGTTCTTCTTGTCATTTTTTTCCTCCGCCTCGTCACGAAAAGTTACAATTTAATGAACTCCACCTTAAAGAGGGACTTCATTCGTAGTCAGTTCCTTGCAAATAGAAATTTCTCTACTCTTTTTTTACGAATGCAAAATAAATATATTACTCGCCGTGGCATTGGTAAATTGATACCAATGGATAAAAGTCACAGATAATTTCACAGTTATGGAACTCTTCCTTAATGAAATGATACCGCAAAACTCCTTTAATATGCAAAACTTCTGTACAAACAATATTCTTTATAAAAGTAGGCATGATCAATGCCGTTAGAAATATAAGATGTTCAACAGTCAAACGAACGAATTCTTCTCATGCCAATTTTATCAAAAGTTTCACATTGAGATCTGTTTGTGGTGATAGCAAATGCAATGCAGGTATTATTGGGAGCTGTTTTTTTTTTTTTTTTTTTTTTTTTTGAGAAACCACGATTGCTAATAGTTCTCATTTGACTGTTTTTGACGTTCCTATCATTTTATTTTCCCACCGCCACCCTCTGCAAGTTCTCAGAACCATTGTCAGCTATCGGTATTGGCTGTCTATGAAAATTTTGAATGCATAAAATTGCTCACTAATGTCAGCACCATCGTTGATTTGAGAAAATGTTCTCATTTACCACCATGTACGCACACAATACATGCATCATGCGTGGCTGGCAGAAAGAGCCATATTTGGCAGCAAAAAATGCGGAGGTTGACGATTTATAAACTTCGAGATACGACCTTGCGACTTGGTATCATACAAATCGATCGATGCAGTTTGCGATTCTGACAAAGATGCATATTATCCATCAGAGTTTTTGAACCCTAGAAATAATTTATGCGGCAGAACAAGGTCTGTCGGGTCAGCTGGTTAATTATATACGATTAGGACAACAGTTTGGCCTTTCTTAGTGTTTATATTTAAATTAGTACTATTTGTGCAGTAAGGCAAAATAAAAAAGGTCAATGGATGGAAAAACAAATAAGAAATGACGTAATTCTGAGTTCGCGTGATTCGGAGTAGCGTACTTTTGTGCATTTCTGTATTTTCCACTCTGACGATGCTATTTGCGGTTAATTTTATTAAAAAAGTTGTATTATTTAAATTTTATTTCTCAAATGGATGTCATTAAGTTTACATTTTAACAACAGCAAATTGTAATGTGTTCCTTTTTGCAATTAAATGAAGTTTGATTTTTTATGACTCGTGTTCACCGCTGATGCATAGTAAATTGAAAAATCAATAATTAAGTAAAATAATTTTGAAAGTGTTGAAATATGTGTTAAAAATCACAATAGCTATCTTCGTCTGTTTTCTATACTTATTGCGAGTTACAAATATTATTATGCATCAATAAAATGCATTACATTTATGCGTAAATTTGTAGTTATTGCTCTAATGGCCTTATTTTAATTAATTGTTAATACTTCTTGCTTATGTTTCAAGTTTGGTAATGTTACCTCAAGTGGGCATTCAGTGTCCTGATGTATTGGGGCGATTTGTATGATTGTCAAGGTGTCAAGGTGATATGACCTAAAGCTCCTTTTTTTTTCTTTGCAATAAAAAATTGTTTTGTACTTTTTTTGGTCATGATATATTTTACAAATCATCTGGATCTACGTTAAGAGATGCAGTAGGCATTATGTTTTACTTTTCGTTAACTTTTTTTTTTAATTTCTCCTTCGATGGTGCAATACTTCGACTTACTCAAATTTTGAGAAGCAGAATTTAGATCTATTGCCATTAGTAACATTTTTTTAACGGATTTTTCTTTTTTATGTTCTTTTCTATATTATGATCAATATGTAGCGAAGTATTAAGTAGTTTAGTACTTAATTGCTTTATTACTTAAGTTTACTTACTTACTTTAGTACTTAAGTACTTTAGTACTTAATTAAGTACTTTAGTACTTAATTAGTACTGTGTTTTTTGGATTTGGTTCTGCTGCTTACAAATCATCCGATGTTGGAAATATTGAAAAGTTCAGTCACGAAACTTCGAAACTTTGTCGTAAAACTAACGATCGACACTGCTTTAAAAGTGAAAAAAGAAAAAAAAAAGCATATTATCTTGTGCCGGTTTCCTTTTTACTATGATTTGAAATGCAAATATGCATTGTTCAAATGCTTTTTTTTTTCATTTACGCTTTTCATGCTTTCTCATTTACAGGTGATTATGTGATTTACTATGCTAAGCTGCCTTTTAAAGATAGTAAATTTTAATATTTTGGAACACTTGAAATCTAGTAAATTGGCGGAGCAAATGAACAAATTAACCGTAGCTTCCTCAATGAATTCCAGTTTTACTATTTAAAAGCCCTCTGTTGCTTCGAATGACTTAGGATATAAAATGAAACACATGAAACGATGTGTCCGAAGGCGTAATTACTAATTTAGAATGATAGACGTTCTTAAAGGGGAAATTCGACAATTTCCTCTTTCTGCAGAAACTGCACCGTAAAAATGATTGTTTTTTTTCTTCATGTGGGAAACGTTGTTATGCTTCATTCATTTATTACGCTCTAAACAAAATGTTGGTTGCACAGCTGTAATTTGATTATCCCTTAGAAAACTCATTTTTCAAGTGATTATTTTTTAAGATTGTTTTCTTAAAATCAATCTTCCGCTTGCCAAACTCGAATTTCGGATCGAATGTTTTCGGATCCAAGTATGTGGGGCAGGGGAAACTAGGGAGACTTAACGCAAATTTTGGTTTTGTATCCCCCCGCCCTTTTTTTGCTAGAATAGTTACAACGAAATTAAAAGTATACATTAAATAGTTTGCCATTTTGCACATTATTATGCTAAAAATAGTAACATAATTCTGAATAGAAATGGTATAAAAAATTATATTCATCAAGTCTGCAAACGGGTCAAGTGTCCATATAGCTAAAGAGATTTGACCAAACACTTAGGGAGACATGCCCCCCCCCCCATAAATACAAGAAGATTCATAGATATTGAAATCAAAAATGCTCAGAGATATTGAAAAAAAAAAAAAAAAGGTTTGATAGTTTTTGTTTAAAAGAGTGATACTTGAAGTTAATATACAAAATGTTCATTCTTAAGGTGAAGGGTTACACACTGTTTTTTAAATTAATCTTAATCCTTTTCAGCAGGAAGACTCGTAGAGATGGAAATCAAAAACACTGGTTTGATGGTGTTTTTCACTTGTAAATTGAACAGATAACCCTCAGAAGAAGCCTGAACCCATCATTTTAATCAAAACTTAATAGGTTTTCCTCGCATGTACATTTTTGCAGAATGCTTTCCTGTACATAGAAGGGATCATTTCTTCAATAACGCTCAAAAATTCAGAAAATGTTCCAAATTGTTGCAATTTTTTGCAAAACATGTCAATAAAACGTTTAACTTTAGCCAGCTTTTTAGAACCATCGATTAATCGTTATTGCATAGATAGAGATATTTCATAATGCCTCTGAGATTTTATCTAATCATCGCCTTCTACATGAAGGACAGGTTGCAGTCCTCTGCATTGCTCCAATATCAATTCTCTTGAGGCAAGGAGTGATACCCACTGAACAGTATAATACCCAGAAATATTTCCAGCGACTTTTCCGGCAATGGAAATGAGCAACTATTGTTTTACGCAGCGTACCTCAAAGTTTCTTCTAAGATAAGATTCGTAATATACGAATCAATACATTTTGAATAATTCATATGGCATTTCATGCGCTAGTTCAGGGTGCGTCTCTTCTAAAATTGAGGTTTTTTTCAGATTGTATTGAAGCTAATTTATCTGCTTTTCTCCAAACGTAAGGTTCTTTTATTGGCTTCTTTCGCTTCTTATCAGCATTAAGTTTGACTATTTTTTCCCATTTGAAGATTTAGTAGGTTTTTTCTGTTGGTTGTCGCCATTGTTCAAGTCATTAGTCAAGTCATCTTATTTCTCTCAATGGACCTTAGTTAACGTTATTCTGATTTTCGGACCCGGAACCTGCAAAATCCATTGTCCGCCAGCACCTGAGAGAGGGACTACTCCTGGACGGTGACGTCTGTGCCCTACTAACACACTCCTTATCTCACATTCTCCTGCACACACACACACACACACACACACACACACACGCCTACAGATATACAAACGCACGCCTATGCACACCGTGGTTATTGCAAAAAAACATAATTTGAATTTAAGATGTCGAAAGTTCGATTTTTTAGCAAAATTACGAATTGCATATTATCTTTAATTGACCAAAGTTACATATCGATGCATTCATTCAATGATTAATTTAAGCAGATTGTACTTAACGGGCCGAGTGTAAAATTACATTTTTTCAGGAAAAACATCACCATAGATTAACTTAAAAAGCAAGCAAAACTTCAGCTAAATACAAAATTCCTATCATTTAAGATCGATAATCAAATAGAAATACCAAATGTTATACGCTGTAAATCTTCTTTTTTTAATTGAATGGGTGGATATCGACCATAAAATCTTTCTGCTTTTCCATAATATCTTTCATACTGCATCCTTAATCACCATTTCTTTTTTTATGGATATGCATCGTATTACCTATTCTAAAAAAAAAAAAAAAAAAAATCTCCGTTCGAAACATGACGGGTGAAAATTTCTTGGCCATTTCAATTCCATTCCAGTTGCAGAAACAATAAATCCAATAAGTAGGGTTCTATCGCAATTCGTGAAAACAAAAAACGAAATTTGAATCCAAGTCGTCAAAATTAAAATGAATGCTGAATGTTTTTTTTTTTTTTTTTTTTTTTTGTACCAGTTCGCAACAAACTACTGTCAGATCACGGGATACATGAATACTTGAGAAAAATGGTAAGACTCCATGATCATTACAGATATAAAATCGTCAAATAATATCTTCCGTGAGAAGTACAGAGGCGTGAAAATTTTTAGAATAAATGTGATTTTTTTCAGTTTTCCGCAAATAATTTCATATATACCTGAAATACCTTGTGAAGAGTGCCTTGTTTTGTTGTTCCAATCAATATTTCGCTCCTTTAGAGTAGTTTTGCGCACATAGGTTTGTTAAATGTTGGCATTTTTAAGGGGTCACAGCCCCTTTCAAATATTTTTCTTTAATTTAAATAACTTTATAATTTTTTGAAACCATGACATGCATACTTATTTCGTAATCAATAATTTATTTTCAAAATTGAAAAATATTGCCTACTGTTTTTAAAAATTCAAAAAATTGAGAAAAGTTTCAATTTTTTTATAATTCTTAAGGCTTTTTCATTTTTTTACTAATTAAAAAAAAGGTTTTTTGCTAAACGATCGCTATAATCTTCAATAAAAATCTGTGCATTTATTTGCTGATGAGTTTATTAGAAATCTTTCTGTGATTAATTACGTAAAAAATAAAAGTTTTTATTTTTAATTTATTTTTAAAGATTTAACAATCTCTAAACATTTTAGTAATTTATAAAATGCTTATCCAATGCACAGTTTTGTCAAATATGTTATCCCAATTGCAAAAAGTATTACTTTAAAGCTCTATCTATAATAGAAAAAAAATCCTTAGGGATTCTAATGACATGAAAATACAAAAAAACCATCATCGAAAAAAAGCAATCTAAAGTTTATCTTTTGCCTAAGAACACATAGCGAGCATGACCCAAAACCACTCATAACTTTTTAAATATTTGAACTAAAGCAATGAAACTTTTCCCCTGGGTTCAGAATAGTTTTTAGTTTTGAAATAAGCAATAAAAAATTCTTTGATCGTTTCATCATTTTTGAGGTATACTGTAACCCCTTAGGAAAGAAAAACATTTGATCAAAAGTAATGAAATTGTTTTCATTGCATAAAGAATGTGTTCAATTAACAATCAAATTTAAAACAAAATTTTATAATTAACTACTTGCTGTTCTAGTATTTTTGGGCAATCACGATTGCTTATTGCTTTCATTTGACTGTTTTTGATGTGCTATCATTTTATTTTCCCGCCAGCATCCTCTGCAGCATTATCGTCGACCGGCTCCTCACAATGCTGATCCTCTAGCGAAAACCGATTCCAGGCTGCGTCCATGTCCTACACACACGCACACGCTCAAACACACTCACACACATGCACACACATACACAAACACATACACACACAAACACATACATACCGACACCTACACATTCACACATACACACAAATACACACAACTACTCGCATATTAATGCATGCACACATACACATACCCCACCCCCACACACAAAAACAATCCTACACACAACTACCCACTCACTCATGCCTGCACACAGACACAAACACACATGTCTACAAACACATACACATACCCCCTACACACAAACACACATACCCCCCACACACGAGCACACACGCCTACAGACAGAAACACTCGTGATTGCGAAAAACATAATTCGAATTCAAGATGTAAAAATTCAATTTTTTTTTTCTGTCCTTGGATTAGTATCAGTATCATTTTTCATCCTTAAAGCAGTTCTTTTCGCAAGTTTGATCAATATATATATATATATATATATATATATATATATATATATATATATATATATATATATATTTGTCAAAAAATTATTGCGCGATCATGAGTGCAGCAAGTGATATTTCTCCTAGAAAACTACCTGCAGTAAAGTGCCTCCTCCAGGAAAATCACTATACACAACGAGAAATCGCTAAAAAACTATTTAAAAAAATTGCTAGCTTTTGTGTGTGGAATAAAAAGAACTTTGGATTTCAAATGTGAAAATATAAATTCTAGAGTAGAGAAACGCAGTAGGAAAAGCAAATTTACTGCAAGGAAAGAAACGAAATTAATTCATAGTGCTAAAGTCAACAGATAAACAACTGATCATGAACTAAAAGTATTTCTATTAGTGTATGGAGCAAATATATGTGATTCTTCAATCCGTAGAAACCTAATGTCTGTTGAACTCGGTGCTTACTGCCTTCGAAAGAAGGGCTAGCATTACATTTGCTTTGAGAAAAACGTGTGCATGAACAATTTGCAAGTAATTGGAGCAATGTGATAAATATTGATTTTCCTCTAATTATTCAGTTGAATTCAAGTTGGTCATTCCTTTTCCTAAAGTCATATTCATTGCATACTGACAAGTAAATGCGGCTAAAACTTCTTTAGGAAAATATTTCTGGCCAAATTACATGCGTTAAGGTATTTTTTACCCTTTAGGCATAGTTTTCTAATGAATCAATTTTAGAAATATCAAAAGAAGTCAGTCAGTATGTCAGGAGAAGTACCAGTGAAGAATTTCCCCAGAATTGCATAGCACAAACGGTTAAACATCCGACCCAATTCCTGTATTAGAGCGAAATTTCCACTCAGGGTGCAGGGTGTTGTTCATGCATTGTAGACCTAGTATCAGCATAAAAAAGGGATTGAGCAAATGTTCCACAATTAAAAGATTTGTTCCTAAATGAGAAAACTTCATATGCGTGGGTGATGGATCTCTGTGTCTTAAAGCTGTATCTGACTGCTGTAGCTTCGCATATATAATATAGTAGGGTGTTCCTTATTTTTGATGTTGCAGATATTTTACGCGACGCCCTCTCAATTTGTTCCATTGTACGAATAAATGATCTTTGCAAAATTTTAAGTCAATCCATGAATATTAACACGTGCCCCTAGGGCCCCCTTCTTTGAGTTTCGAAGAAAAAATTGTGGGTTTTCTCAATTTTATGAAAAAATATTGTAACGTATATAAAGTATATATACGTTACAATAGTATATAAACGTTACAACGTAGTGTATATTAAGTAATTTTGAACCTCAATAGGTGCTGCTACTTCCAGACTGACCATTCTCTCACTTTCATTCTGTAAAACTTAACATGTTACATAGAATAAAATGTACACCAAAGGCCTTTGGTCAAGCGTACCGCTCTTCTGCGCTTGTTCTGACCAAGCAACAGGGGAAGGTTTCTTCCAGTCAAGATGGACACAAGGGATTCTATAGGCCATTAATGAACGATATTTGACAACAGCAAATTGCCTCTACCAGGCTTTGGGGGCGTTTATATATATATATATATATATATATATATATATATATATATATATATATATATATATATATATATATGTGTGTGTGTGTGTGTGTGTGTGTGTGTGTGTGTGTGTGTGTGTATATATATATATATATATATATATATATATATAATTCCCACGGCATGGAAACAGTCCAGATATGATCCCAATAGAGAATATTTGAACTATTGTAAAGAAAAAAAATGCAGAAATCGAATTTCACAAACAAGAATTGTCTGACAGAGGACTCACCCAATTTTGGTACCATGACGAGGAAATACACATAAATGTCCAAAAAATTATCAAAAACATGACAAGACGTTTCAAATGTGTAACAAAAACACAGGGGGATGCACCCTAAATATATAAAGTATCAATATTTAAAAAAAAAAAAAAAATATCTTCTTAACATAACAAGTATTAACTGTAATTTTTGCAATTATTTCAATAATTTTTATAACTCTGTATGACCACAAAATTTCAAAATTTTGATCAAAACCCCTGCTTTTTAATTTTTAATATAGTAAAAAGGTCATTATTTGCTTATAAAGATGTTAACAGAAAAATTCTGATGTTCATACCCTAAAAGGTCAGCTCAGTAGTCTTGGAAAAAGGAAAAATGCCGCCTTTAGTGCTTGAAATGGGGTGTAAATTCAGCACAATAAGCATCTTATTTAGATTTTTGGCACTAAAAGTTTTCATTCATTTCATGTATATATTATGAGTGCAATCAGATCATATTTCACTGTAAATCTTTTCTAAGTTATCATTTTGCAAATTTTACTGTATTTAGATCAGTAGTCGGAAGTAGCGCGCTACAACTAGCAACACTACTAAAATAGCTACATTTTTTCAGTTGTTTGTAGAGTAGCGTATTACTTTTTTTTAAAAAAGGGGAGTAGCAAGTAGTGTGATACAAAAAAATATTGGTTTGTATTAATTTGTCTAAACTAGTTTAAAATAAAATTTCAAAAAAAAATAATTAAAAAAATTAATTTGAATTTCGACATCTTGAATTCAAATTATGTTTTTCGCAATCGCGAGTGTGTGTATGTAGGCGTGTGTGTTTGTGTGTGTGTGAGGTGTGTAAGTGGTATAAATATGTGTGTGTAGGCATGTGTGTTTGTGTCTGTGTGCTGGCATAAGTGTGTAGTTGTTGCGTATATGAATGTGTATGTGTGTGGGAGATGGTATGTGTATGTGTGTAGGCATATGTGTTTGTGTCTGTGTGCAGGCATGAGTGTGTGGGAGTTGTGTGTATGTGTTTGTGTGTGTGTGTGTGCGTGCGTGTGTGTGTGTAGTTGTGTATGTATGCGCGTGTGTGTAGGACATGGACGCAACCTGGAGCCGGCTTTCGGTATAGGAGCAGCAGCGTGAGGAGCGGGTCGACGGTGATGGTGCGGAGGGTGGCGGTGGGAAAATAAAATGATATCACGCCAAAAACAGTCAAATGAAAGCAATAAACAATCGTGATTGCTCAAAAAAAAAAGGGAAAAGAAAAGAATCAAGCTTCAGACGAACATTGACTGGTGTAAATCTTACGTGAGTACTTCAGCGGACGCAAATGAGAAAGATTGATTACGAATAAGATCTTTCTTACAAAAGTGTTTAAACGATAATTCTACTCTCTCGCCTTCCTCACAGAAAGAAAGAAGGTAGTTAAATCCAATGTATCCAGAATAAAAGGAAAATCTCGCTCCTCCATCCCCCGGAGAAAAGAAGAATTTAGCTCTAATACGTAACGCAATTCATAGAAATGATCATTCCGGATCCTATAGCAGAAAAAGTTTTAAATTAAAATCTGCATTGAAAGTACAGCAAAACGAAACTAGAATCAATTAAAATACACACAACCAATTTAACCTAAAATAAATGCAGTTAAAACATTCGTAAAAACGTTTGGAAAAAAAGGAAAGAATTAAAATAAAAACTATGTCAGAAGAACAACCTTTCCTAAATGTTAAAAAAAAAAAAAGAAATTTTGCTTAATTTTCCAGATTAATTTCTCTTATGCAATATTCATTCATAACAACAGAATTAAAAAAAAATCCGAAGCACTTTTCATTATGCACTAAAAAAGAGAAAAAAACTTTTCTGAATCAGAAAGGACATTTTAAGTATTCCTGTAGTTTTCAATTATTCTAAGAAAACGACCACGCAAGAGCAGAAAAATGCGGCTCAAGTCATGTAGATATCTTCTCTTATCATTATCTAGCTTTCAATCATAAATTTGAGTGTTGAAACATGCATATTTTTCTGTGAAAGTTGGTTTTGAAATGACTTGAGTCGCTCTTTTCTGCGCTTGCGCGGTCCTTGTCTTGGAATAATTGCAACAAAATACTACAGGAATACTTAAAATGTCTTTGCTGACTCAGAAAAGTCATTTTGTCCTTTTCAATGCATTATAAAAGTACTTAGTATTTTTAAAAAAACTTTGTTATTTTATTTTATTATTATTATTATTATTTATTTATTTATTTTTTTTTTGTGTGTTAATGTATTTCAGAAATAGATTTACTATCACAAAACTTCACCTTATTTTCTCATATAAATGCTTCATACCAAAAGGGAAAAAAAAAACAATATACGTGTCTAAAACTTTAAGCAGTTGGCACTAAAAACTAATTCCTGTTCCGCTCTACGCTTCATTCATTTAATTAATACCACTATCTATTTAATTAATACCATTAAAACATTAAAGGTTTCCCAAATTGATTTATGTTTCACAACATGCAAGTTCCTCGTGATAAAGATCCTAATTTGTCTCTTTACTTAGCCCCATTATCGATTATTTTCGTAGATGATAGCATTTCATGCTTGCTCCAGATAAGTCTTGATTCAGAATTTTCATTATGATTACTATCAACATTACTGTTGCAGAGCAACAAAATTTGTAACAATGGGTTTTATTCTTAAACATTTAATGGAACAATTACAAGGAATTTGAAGTTTTCCATTCTTAATAAAATGCTAATTTTATTTTGGAATTTTACAGCGCTAAGTTGTACTTTAAGATTAAGCAAATCATTTATAAATATTCCGATGTCTCTAAGTAGTCTAGTTGGTGAGATCTAAGCAAAACCTGGCCTCAGATTTTTCCGTGACAATCAGGCCAAAAATAATAAATGTGCTTAAAAATACGAACTGCTTTAAAAAGGAAAAAACAATACTAAGAGTAAATTAAAATAAAGATAATATCATCTAATATGTAAACGCAACCCTGGTCAGCTATTAGATACAAAGGTTCTGAAATACTTTGGAGGTTATAACTGAAGATATATCTGAGTAAACATCTAAATATACATCGCTCGAGAACTCGAAAAGTGAAGAATGATTAAATGGGAACGCGTTGTTAAAAATCTAATATATAAAAATCTCCTGTCACGGTGTTAGTCCTCGAACTCCTCCGAAACGGCTCGACCGATTTTCATGAAATTTCGTATGTGTATTTGTTAGGTATGAGGATAGGACATCAAGTATGTTTCATATCGCTAGGTAATTAGGAAGTCCCTTCACAGAATATTTTTTGCTTCGGCAAAACATCGGAATAATGCCCCACTAGAGGGCGCTTCGGAAACTCTCTATGATTTAAAATTTTATTTATTGCCATTTTCTATTTATAACAAATAAAATGTTTGAAACTAATTTAAGCAAGGCTTTTTGCAATGGTTTTGCTCTTTGATTCTTTTCTTGAAATACTTTGATAATTGGGAGATTTGCGATTAAAAAATGAAAGGTGGGAGGGGTTAGGGGGGATAAGTTTGGGGAATATAGGTACTTTACGCCAAAATAAAAGAAATACAGAAAAAAAGTTTAAAAAAATCATAAAACTGTCATGTCGCGGTGTTTGTGTTTGAACTCCTCCGAAATGGCTCGAGCGTTTCTTATGAAATTTTTTATGTGTATTTCGCAGTCATGAGAATAGGTCGTAATGTATATATATATATATATATCATACCGATGGACCTAGTGTGTCTCTATGCAGAATGTTTTCGGCTACCTGGTGTCAAAATAACGCGACGCTTTGGCAAAACATCGAAAAGCTCTCACAGATTTAAAATTTTTATTTGTTGCCATCTGCTATTTGTTAAGAAATCAAATGTTTGAGTAATTTAAGCAATGCTTTTGCAATGATTTTCAATTTCGCGCTTTAATTCTTTTGCATGGCTATTTTGATAATTGGGAAATTCGCCATTGAAGAATGGAAGGGTGAAACTTTGGGGTTTTAGGTATTTTTTGATTCCCAATTTTGAAAAAAAAAAGTGTCAAAAAAAAAAAAAAAAAATCTGGAATGACATTCAAGTTACATTTCTGGCAATTTCGGCAGGGCAAGGTGCATTTTTCTTTGAGGGAGGGTGATGCACCATGTGAAACTAGCAAAATATTTCTCATTTTGACAATTCTTGTAGAATTATGATCTAATAATGACATCGCATTCTACATTCGAAAGTCGCTGATGAGATAAAAGTTTACTTGAAATCCTCGCCACTGTCTGGTAATGTTGAAAAGGTCCATCTAAAACATGCACGTCCAAAAGCTACAAGATACATTTGCTGACGAATTCTCGGACCCATTGTGAGATATCGACGAATGAAAATTTGCTGTCTATGAAAATTTTGAATGCATAAAATTGCTCACTAATTTCAGCACCATCGTTGATTCGAGAAAATGTTCTCATTCACTGCGATGTACGCACACAGTACATGCATCATGCGTGGCTGGCAGAAAGAGTCATATTTGCACCAAAAAATGTGGAGGTTGACGATTTATAAACGTCGAGATACTGTCTGGCGACTTGGTATCATACAAATCGATCGATGCAGTTTGCTATTCTCTGACGAAGCTGAAAAATATCCATATCCAACAGAGTTTTTGAAGCCTAGAAATAATTTACGTGGCAGAACAAGGTCTACCGGGTCAGCTGGTATACATATAATATTCATTTATATGTGTTTTTGTTTACTGCACTGCTGATGTAAATAAATAGGGCAAGGAGTTCCTTGGGGCTAGCTGTTCCTCGGAGCAACTTGTCCCACGAAGAAAGAACAATTAGCCCAGAAGCCCATTTTCTTGAAAATTTAAATTATAGGTAACATAACGAAACGTAAATCGTTTCAACGTAGTACTTTAGGGTGCAAAATCGATATTTGCATAAAAACACCAAATAACTAAATATTTTCATTTAACGTTCGTGAAAAAGGCCAAAACGTTCAAAAATAAAATTATTTGCGAAAGTATACAGCAGTGGTGCACGTGTTCAGTTTTTTTTTTATACACCGGACGTCACTGACCTGGCTAATATGGCTGCCATCGGTGTACTGAGAAATTAAATTTGTCAAAGTATTCCCAACATAAATTTTTCTTCATTGAGCTATTTCAAAGGGAATAACTTACCCGCGGAACTTTCAATTCCGCTCTCCGCTTCTCTGCTGAATATGCACACAAGAGTCCAAGCAAAATAATTACGAAAACAGAAAGACGGGGCCGTGGTAGCCCGATCGGTAGAGTGTCGGATTCGGAGCCGGAGGGTCCTGAGTTCGAACCTGGATGGTCGAAGATCCACCGTCGTCATTAAAGGGGACTGGGCGACGCTAAATATGCTCGTGATCTCAATGTCCTCGGAGTGAAACGATACCTCTGGGGGTGCTAGCACTAGGTAGCTATTAGCTCCTGGTTTAGTTCTATATTCTCAATAACTGCTCGATCCGGTGATGGTGCTGCCATCTATCGGTATAAAAAAATAATGGAGGCAAGGCACTTAGTACGCAGTCCTCGACATAAATACAGTTGTAGTCAGTTGTGACTCGGAATCTAATCGAAATAGAAAGACAATCCCTACAAGGGATAACGTTAATATATTTTTGAAATATCTCCGGTGATTATTAAAATGAAGAAATGGCTGCTCGTTGGAAAAATACGGTGTCAATAAATGTTGGAGTAGCATATTATAGAAAATGCATAAATGATGATTTGCGGTGATATCTGGAAATAAATGATATCTGCAAAAATGTTTGAACATTTTTCTTTTTCAATATTACATTTTAAATCAAGACATGCAACACTATTCGTTCGATGAATCAGTAAAGCTTGATGAATAATATGTCGTTGGAAAATAAAACGGAGTGTCTTATGACGATTACTGCTGTATCGGCAGCAGGCTCGGAGTAATCGTCGATTACGTAATCGCAATCGGAGTAATCGATTATCACTTTATTTCGCACTCTTGGCTTCCTTAAGAGGTTTTCCATCTCCAGCTCAGTCACTTTCCTATGCCGAGCTGATGAGTGCTAATAAGCACGAAACTGCAGTCCTCGGCTGGAAATGACTGAGCTGGCGGTGTATTTCATGTACTAATTTAAAATGTTTTTTTGTTTTTCTATGCCGTGTCATTTCTTCGCTACTACACTTCGGTAGGAGGAGGAGAAAGAGAGAAGAATACCAAAACTTGTTTTTCTGTCAATGCAATTTTTGGCCAAAATTGCATTTTCTTTCGGGTTGATAGCTGGCTGGTTCCGTGTTTGACCGATCAGGAATATTAAAAAACAAAAAAAAAAAATGTTGTAAATCAGCAACAAAATTTCCTGTCTTGTTTTTTTCTTGCTTTTTTTTTCTTCTTTCTACCCTCAGATATTGTGCAGTAAAAATTGACGAAGGGGATACTGAATGAACCCAAATGGCTAGGTTAATTTTTGAAATCAGAGTACTAAAAAAAAAAAAAAAAAAGATCAGTGTGTCGCAAAAAGAAAGATGTAAACAAAACAGTTTAAACACATGATAAGAGTTGTTTTAATGTTTTCTTTATGAGTTGATGATCGAATCCTGTCAATAGCAAAAATGAGTTGCTGCATCAAATAAAAATTTTGTATTTGAATTTTAATTAAAAACCTCGTTAAGTCGCCACTCAAGGGACCAAAAATGTTTGATCGCTTATGCACTTATGCGGAGTGACTACTTATGTGGAGTGGGAAATTAAGGAAGAAAAAAAAAAGCCTTACAAATATTCATGAATAGCAGTAGAATTCTGTGAGAAAAACAATAGCTTATGTAATCAATGTCTAAAAATTAGTGGAAATATTAAGAAGGGGGAAAAATACTAACGATAGTTACTTTGCTTCATTTTCTCTTACGTATACATTACTAAATAACAACAACTAATTTTGATGTAGTTACAGTACAAATACAATCCTTCAATGTTGACTCATGAAGTTGTTGCTTCAGGAAAAGAATGATCTCTTCTAACATACATCAAGCTTTAAATTCTGTGTTTGTAGTCCCTTGAACGGATAATAAATACTGACTAACTTTCTCCAGGTATTGGATTTTGTATGTCTTGCTGAAAGGAATTTGATTCATACTCTTGACACTCGGCAGAGTCACAGCAAGAAGTATGCTTTGAACGACCAGAACCGAAGATCGAGATTTCAAGAAAAAATGACTATCAAACAGCCTTTCAACTACGTCCGACACTATTTTCTAAGATCCGATAAGGAAAAGGAATTTTCGAAAACTATTTTTGAGTGACTAGTTAACCGGGTAAAATTAAATTTGGTGAACAGTAAAGGAGGATCATTTTATGTTGCTGTGAATGAGACCTTTTCGGGACCAAAGAAAAACGACCACTTATACAGAGTGACCACTTAACCAGTCGACTACTTATTGAGGCGTTTCACTGTATATTTATATATGCAATTTTATTCAAGAAAATGTCTTTCCATTTACGGTGTTATGTCATCAAGGACACAAGTTCGTACGTGCTGCCTGCCATGTTTGCAGTGTGACTCTCCTATTTTTTTGCTTTTAAGGGGGATAAATGTGACCACAAAGCTTGTCACAATTTCTACAGATAATACCAAGAATATATTTCATACTAAGAATCATTTAACGCCTTGCACCCAACCTAGATGGCAGCACCAAAAAAAAGCATTCGAAAGAAAACTTGTTTTTATCCCATAGTAGAGGGCTATGGTAGAAAGTCGAGTCGGAAACTGCATTTTGTGATAAAATCATGAAACTTGGCATGCATGCAGACAATGTCCATATAAACATTTTTAGAAGGGGAGGCATTTCAAACCCCCAACCCCCCCCCCCCACCTTGCCATTTTTGGTCAAAAATTCAAAACTACTTTTATTTTTTATTTTTTGAAAAACACCCACTCTTTCTTCTTTTGCGAGTTATGTTATGCATACTAAAGCGTAAATAGCCATTAAAATATCGCTTAACCTCATAATTTTCATAATATTTTCAAAAAACTTTGATTTTTTAAACATAACTTTAACTAACTAAAGTCTTCATCATTTCTGGAGGAGTTGTTTGAGAAATATGTTTTATGAATTTTAAAGCACTATGTTAAAGGAAATCAATTCACTTACAGTAGAACCCAATAATCCGAACTCCAGAAATCCGAAACATTAGAATATCCGAACATATGTTTTAAAATTTACCGATAAAAACTGATTACAAAACGAAGAATAAAACTAGAAATAAAAAATTATGAGCAAAGCTAGTAATTTTTTCAAAATTTGAAATAAACATTAAAATTGTTACTTATTAATGTATACAATACCTTGGTTAGTCAATACGAAATCAATTTTCATTTTTTGCAGAACAAAAAAAGAAAACTTGAAACACTTTTTTCGCAATTTTTTGGAAGTTTGACTCACATTCTGCAGTTTTATAAATCATATTTGCACTAGCCAAATGGGGGGGGGGCACGGTATTTTGTTCATAGAACACCAAAATTTATTATTAAGCGTTTTAAAACAAATTTTAAGTTTTTTCTTAGACGATTTGAAGCGTTTGTTCTATGTTTTAAACGATATAAGAGGAATAAATTATTAATTATTGCAATAAGAGGTTTAGTGGTATGTTAAAAAAAGATAAAAATATTGTTACTATAAATAAAATTGTTATTTATTGATATAACACACTACTGCAAAAACTACGATTAAAAATACAACAAATCTGAGTTAGTGATGTGTACAATGATTATTCAGAAGATAATTTTAAAACGTTTGAATTTACAAGTAATTCACAAAGATACATTGCATTTTCTTTTGCTGTATTTACACATCGATGTGCAGATAAGTTCATTTTTGAAGCACCCACAAGTTATTTGAGAGCAGTTGTTTTTTACACCTGCATGACATAAATTCGCTTGCATGACAAAAATTTAAGCACTTGAAATTGCGGGCAAACTCAAACAAACAAGAACGTGCTTCTCGTCAATTACTGTAAACCCCATAATCATAAATTTAAGTTCAGGCTAAATTTTTAGGCACACTGTCCCATTGATATCTACCTTGATAAGCATTAAATAAGTTGCCAAAGGGCTTCAGCTGTGGGTGATAAGTTAATCATTGATCTTTGTTTGCTGGTGGAAAAACGTTTTCTAGTTTCATTTACAGACGGAAGTTACATGAAGACGAGTAGCAAAGATTCGATAAGATATTTGAAATTTTTAGTCAGGTATCCTTTTTTATTTTGATGTTAGGATAGGTATAAAAATGCACCAATCAGGATAGTCTTTCCACCTTTTCCACATCGTCAATTATCCCCGACTTGCAACAAAGAGGTCGCGTCACATCCTGAGAATGAGTCGAACCCTTTTTAAGCAACTGCTTTTTGTTGACCGAATTTGAGCAAAATCTTGGACTAATATTAGTCGAAAGTGTTTTCCAGCTACAAATATAAGCCCCATCTTCTTTCCCCCCTTTTTGTACAACTCATAGAAGTATGATATGCATAAAATGACAGCGGGCGCCAACAGTTCTTACGCATTAGCTTCTGTATCCTCTTTCTGCAGCATCCAAAACATGTCGGAAGATCCTACAATCAAATTCTTCGTGATTAGATGGAGCTAGAGTTGTCGTATTCAGTGGAAATCCCCGTTGAATTTTTAAGAGCAAATAAAGATGGTATAGGCAGTGCAATCATGATAAATAATTCTGTCTTCTTATCTGCATTCCGGAGGAAACTGATCCAGTTCTCTGGAAGCGAACCATTTTCTCCAAAATGATATATTTCTCCTATTCCTCTTTCATCTCTCATCTCTCTCATTCCGTCTTGCATCTGTATCCTGAATAGACTTCAGATACTAAAACAAAAAAAAAAAAAAAATCGGTCCTAGGTCGTTTTATGTGAACGATGAAAGAACCATCATAGACAATAGCATCACAATGTATCTCTGCACTTATTCTAAAATTAGGATTCATAATTTTCATCTTCAGCATCCTTTCTCGAAATGGTTTCGTCTTCTCTCGAGTAGTCTTCATGAGTAGGAATATTATTACTCAATTCATTGAGCAGGAATGCTAATAACTAGACTCATTTCCCGTTCAAAGAGCTCCATTTACTGAAATCGATGGAGGGTGAGGTTGATTTTCATAGAGGAGAAATTCATCCAGGTTTAAATGTACGATATTGCAAATAATGAAAAGCTTTGAAAATGAATCTCCATCGAATTTTAATCTTTTCATTAAGGGGGTCCGGGACACATTTTGATTTTTTTTTTATTATATACTTTAGAGTTTTGAATTTTTTTACACTGATTCACCATTTAATTAATAAGCAAAATCACAACATAAATATGAAAAAAAAAATATTCAAATTTAATTTGTTTTTTTAAAAAAAATGGGGTTGCTTTAAATTGCTATAACTCAAAATATTGTTGGTCAATTTTCAATTTTTTTTCAAAAAAGTATGCACAAATATCTAAGCTTTAATTCTTATTCAGCGATTTTAAAAATATTGATTCAATAAAAAATTAAAAATATTTGAAGAAAAATTTCGAAAAATTCGAAGATACTTTTTCTTTTAAAAACCATATTTTTTGCAGTAAACGTTTTTTTCAAAATCGCCGAATAAAAAATTAAGTAAACTGTTTGAAAAAGACATGCTCCAAATTTCATTACTTTATCTTCAATGGTTCTTGACTTATAAGAGTTTGATTGCAAGAAATCGGGAAAAATTGCATCATGGAGAAAAACGCGTTTAAAGTTTTAAAGTCCAATACACATTAGTTAGGTGCGGGCAACAAAAAGAATTATATCTTTTGTTCTAATAAAGATAGAAACACGATTCAAACGTCCTTTTAAGCAGAAGAAACGGGGTAATTTTTTAATTGATTTAAAAAAAATTGCAAAATTTGTCGATTTTTGTGTCCCGGACCCCCTTAAACAGATTTACTGGTTTTTCTGTAAAAATGAAAGACTAAAAAAGTTTTTTTTTTCTACCCGTGAATATGAAGTGACTTTTGAGTCACAATTCCTTTCTCTATGAATTTGTTGTAACTTTTTTCCCAACTTGCCTAATATTCATGAGTTACTCCACATATTCTTCGTCTACTGCTATATTCCTCTCGAATGAGAACAATTTTTTCGATGTTTCAAGAAATGGATTTCCATGTTCAGCTACTGCTCTTCAAGACCTTTCTTGAAAACAGGCTTTGGGAACTTAACATTTCTTCATTGCGTTTTTACAGCGTTTATTTAAATGAGCCGAGGTAACTTTTTCAAATTGCGTAAAAAATTGATAACTTCAAGAACATCCAACATCCATCTTCTTAACGCAGTTAGATTAGTGATATACCAATTATACCCCCGTCTCCTTTCACCACCGCATTGTTTTGCTTTTCCATGTAAGCATGGTCCAATCCAATTACAGAAAACACGTTTATTATCTTTTTTACAACAAACATTCCTTCTTCGAAAGCTTTGTGTACGTCTGGAAGGTTTGTGGATTAAAGAAGAAGAAATTTTACGAAAACTGGTTACTATCGAGCATAGTTACTAAAAGGTATATGTACACCGTTTAGAATAGCGATAAAATACGAAAAAAACACTGAATCAACTCCTTCAAAGTTTTAGTAATAAAGTTCGTTGAAAGCTGTGATCTATTCAACATTAACATTAAAAGCCCCAGCTTTAATACGGTGCCCCAAAATTTGAACATCGGGGGATGGTGCTTTCCTTCTCAGATTTTTAAGTTATAAAAACGTCTCCGTCAAAAGTGTCAACATTGCATCGATGTGAGTCTTTTTGTAAGAAGTAGTTAGAGTCATTTTATAATACCCATTGGGTATATTTTTTTCCCATAAGATAAGTGAAAGCTTACTAGTGATCAATAGGTAACGGAGAATTAACAACAGCAACAATAGTAATGATAGAAATAAGAAGACATTTTTAACTCAAACTTTAAATTTCTTTCGATTAAAATTATGTTGTCTTGACATTAATTTCACCCACTTTCCTTCAAATACTTATTCTCTTATACCCTTTGGAAATAATTTCAATTATGCCTGCTCAGTCAAAAAGAAACGAGGTGCATCATGGCCGGATAATTTTACAATTCGGGCAATTAGAGTTCGGATAACTAGAAACCTTCTTTGATATAACCTTAATTAAATTTATAACCAATAATTATGTAATGAGGGGGGAAATTCACGTCAGAGAATTTACAAATTAAAAATATCGATTTTTTTAAAAATAACCACTCTATGTTGAAATTGTTTCGGAAATTTGATGTTTAATGAAGCTTTAAAGGGTAAAAAATATAATCAACATCTATGGAGTGATACAAGCAATAATTTAAAAAAAATTATACTTTTTTTTTTTTTAAATCACCATTTTTGATTTTGGACCAAAAATGGCTGCCAGGGGGGCTTTGGGGGGGGGGGGGGATTTTGGAATGCCTTCCCTTCCTAAAATATTTGTTTATACAATGTCGACAAACATGCCAAGTTTCAAAATTTTATCACAAAATGCAGTTTCGTCCCCCGTAGCCTCCTGATTACCAGTCTTTCTGGAGTCAATAATTTTAGCATTTCCCGCCACTCGCGAGACGAAGCATGGCTGAACAGGCCGAGAAGTCGCACGGAGAAGGCGGAAGAGTAATAAAATGATTAAATTGCAATAAGGAATGAAAAATACGTGTAAATAATCAACCTCCTCCGAAGCAAATCATATAGACTAGCCTAATTCAATTGGACAAGCAAGACTCCGTGTTGTTGATGCCAGATGGATGAAGATGGTGACCGAGCCCCATGAATCATCGACTTGCCCCGAAGAGAGCCAAACAAACTGTTTGGCTCTCTTGGCTCCCGTAAGAGGTTTTTACCTTCAGCTCATGTGATTCCTATTCCGGGCTGATGAGTGCTAAAAAGCACGAAACTGCAGTCCTTGGATGGAATAACTGAGCTGGCGGTGTATTTTAAGTATTTCTGCCTTAACCCTGGCTGTAGGACGGTAACTTACTATAAATCCCATATTAGCACTCATCAGCCGGCATAGGAGTGACAGAGCTGGAGGTGGAAAACCTCTTAAGGAAGTCAAGAGTGCCAAACAAACTGGTAGCTAATATAGAATTAGTACAGACCGAAACAATGGTTCGGTTCAACTCAATGATTGAAGGCAAGGCAGGTATTTTCAGTAAATTACAGTAGTTTTTATGTTTTCAGTAAACTACTGAAAACATAACCTTTTCAGCTCAAATCTATTTCAATTCTGTGCCGAGCCTTTCCATAGACCGGGTTACTGGTAAAAATACCTTTTTTCTGGATAAAAAATCTATTATAATTTTATCCTTAGCACAAGAATGTTTGTAACCACTTTGGTTCGGAAAATAACACTTAAAACCATATAGGTCCATTACTTCCCCGCTCTGATCAACCACTGGCATTGATGGCATTTAAGACATCCAGTAACTGATCACCCGTTATTCCCAGCATAAATGGTTGTTTATCAAATGTATTCTCTTTATTTGCTTAAAACACACATGTTTTATCAGCATATCTCAGTAATTGAACCTGTAGAATTAAATTTAGCTTCGAGAAATGCGATTTTCATCTTATGACAATTCCCACCACTAAGATAAATGATTTTCTTGAAATTTTAAATTTGTCTTTATGAGTTTACCGTCTTAATCTCTAATTAATACTTGAGTTATAACTATTGTTTATAACCGAGTATTTGGTGAGATACTATAAACTAGTTCTTGCAATCAAATTGAAAGTATCTACTTACTTATTTGTTGTTTTGTACACATTAGTGTTCGAGCAGTCAAATACTGGCTGGTGGTCAACCACTGGCGAATCACTCTACTACAGCCATTTGCAGTGAATTATTCGGAATAATTACAGCTTTATAGCCAAGTGAAAAAAAATAATGACACTTTTTAACGCTTGATCTAAGTTAGTATTTTTAAGAACTTTTGTTGAAGTAACTAGCGTTCTAATATCCTGTTAAATTATTTATTTACACAGTAAAGGAACATCACAAAGGAATAGGTCATTTTAGAACACTTTTTGCTGAAATTGAATCAAATATTTGTCTTATCAATGAAGAATATAGAGCTAAAGATGTTTTAGAATATAGAGAAAGACTTAGATGATGAGAATTTCAGTAAATATGATACATCGTTGAAATAGTATGGAAATTTTTTAAAATATAATTGAATAACTTTGATTTTTTATTGCAAAATATGATATAAAGTGGAATAAAGTAAAGCGAGATGGACTTGAATGTAGCGATTTTTTTAGTTTTGCTAAAATGAAACATTTTTAGAATTAGTTCTACAAATTTCTGCATCAAATATACCATAAACAGCATTATACTTGTTATAAAGTTTATAAAACCCATATAAAGCGTTATTATCTACTATGTGTCTGAATTTGATTTAAAGAAAGAATGTAGAAATGCTTTCATTTACAAATCGCACTTATGTCTAAAATTCAGTTTTAGTGTCGAAAACAATAAGACGTTATGGTTTTAACAGTAAACAAGACGAAAAATGATGATTTCTTTAGCGTATAGCTGGATTTTGATCTGGGGTCATTCCGCGTGTCATGACCCCCGGGCGTCGCTCAAGAAGCACGCGTTCTCTCGGGTTAAATCGCACGAAATCAATTCATTACTGCTTGGTTCATTACGACAATATTGCATGCGAAAGTCAAGAAAAACTCTGCATAGAATATTAACACGAAGTAAAATTTAACCTCGCAAATTCGGTTTCTACCAATAGCTTTTATAGACATTTTCAAAGATAAGCTATGTAATTTTTTTTAAATTAATGAAATTTAATTCACTTTTTTTTTCTGTTTGAGACTATATATAAATTGAGAGGAGGGAATCACTAAAATCCTAAAACTTAATGCAATTTTTTAATTATTTTTCAATACAACTTTTTCTTACCATGGAATATAAGAAAGAGCTGTTACAGATTGTTTGTATACGGAAGTCGTTTTTCAGCTCTTGTTAATTAGATCAGGTATTATAATGCAGTAATGTACTTAATATATGAACCGTACTGTTTTAATTCACGTCTCTCATTGATCATTGATTTTGTGCTTCATAATAGGAATGTTTGGAATCGCTTTCTCTAAAATGCATTAAAAAGTCAGTTCTTTATTAAAAAAAAAAGTTAATATACAGTTAAGAAATGGTTTGAACCAATTTGAGGGGTAAGCGCCATCCTTCAGGGCCCTACCACATGTCTGAAATAATCGGGCACGCTAATAAAATATTTCTAAACATAAGTTGTTCCACAACGCGAAATTTCAATTTGCGCGAAGGGTCTTGGGACGCATCCCTCGCGTAAGTCGGGATCCGACTGTGTTTCCAACATTTTCATTTCTACTCTTACTCATGTTTACTGCATATCTAAAAACATACAATTTTTATACGGACACAAAATACCACAGTAACACTTTATTCCAATTTTGCTTTTTATCTGTTAATCTCAAAATAAATGGATGAAAGGGGATATTTCGGTAATGGGATCGTTTCCGAAATTTCAAAGTATTTTTTACTGAAAGAGGATGCTTAAAAACAAAGGTTTTAACCATTTTTTAAATAATTTGAATAAATTTAATATTTTTAACAACAATTTTTAATCGGTGCGCAGATTGAAATTAATTTTTTGGCATTAAAAGCGTTAAAAGGTCTCTCATTGATGCCATTAGCGCATAATACAAATTATCACAACCCAAAAACGTGGTTGAGAGCAAATCGTAAATATTTAGCGCAGCAATGGAGTCGCGCGCTAAAGTACATCATGTATAACGTCATAAAGACACCGCCTTACTTCTAAAATCGAACATTCAAACAAGTTTCAAAGAAACAACTGCTGAGAAAATCAAAGTTTTTTTCTGGCTCAACATTTTTCTGCTTATTCTATCTATTTCAGTGACTAAAAGTAGTACTTTTGATTAGAGGAAACCACCCCGTTGAGAAATTTGTGTGGTCGTCAAATTGCTGGCTTGAATAATTTTATTTTGGATATCATGTTGCTTTTTGCTAACCCTATGCAAATAAATATTTCCCTACTCTTTGTTCACGTATGCAAAGGAAAAACAATGAAACAAAAGAATTCACATCAATGGACAAAATCACCAATTATCCAATTTTCGAAATCTTCCCGTATGAAATGAAGCATCAAAACTCAATTTATACGTAAAACTTCTGTGTGAGCAATGTTACTTATAAAACGTCTACTATTATTGAGTGAGTTTATGTAAGTAAGCTTCTTCGTCATTAGAAATATAGATTTCTAAGTATCAAATGAACGAAATCTACTCGTGTCAACATATAACTGTCGATTCAAACACACTGGGCGTCGTAATAATAGTATAATTTTTAATAAAGGTCGACTGTGTGATTTGTTTATAGTTAAGGCCGGTGCATAACTGATGTCACACTTTTCAACATTTTCGACCCTATCTCCCCCTTTGTCACAATGTTTTGCACTTCACTATACCCCCTCTTCCCTTTCTCACATGTCACGCTGTTTTCCATAAATTTTCCTATAATTAAAAAGGCTCGTTGTCATGTTCTCCCCATTGTATGCCCCTCTTGTCATGTCTTTCCTCTCCCTTGTCACAAAATGTTACTATATCGTGAACCTCACCTCAAAGCGTGACTTCATTCGTGGACAGCTCCTATTTTGTGGCAACCGTATGCAAATATACATTTTCCTAATCTTTGTTTTCGTATGCAAAGTAAAAACATTTCTCGATCTGCAATTGGTGCCAAAAATTAGACGCGAATAGATGAAGAGCGCCCGCCAATTTAACAATTATCGATATCTTTCCGATTGAAATGATCCTGCAAAACTCAGATTATACGTAAAACGCCTGCATGAACAATGCTTCTTTTAATAAGATTAATATTATTGAGTAAGTTGCCTTGACCTCTGCCGTTAGAATCATTAAATTCTAAACAGTCAAATGAACGAATGCTACTTACTAAATTAAAAATTGCCCATTCAAAAACACTGGACGTTGCAATAATAGTGTAATTTTTAAAAAAAATCGTGTTCGTGATTTGCTTACGGTTTAGGGGAAAACTGACCAATGCATTTTTCAAAATTTTCGATCTCTCTCCCCTTTATTGCAAAGTTTCATATTTCACCATACCCCCTGTTCCCTTTGCCACGTGTCATATTGTTTTTCATAAACGTTCTTATCAAAAAAAAAAAAAAAAGCTTGATGTCCCATTCTCCCCAGTGTATGTTCCTCTTGTCATTTTTTTCCTTCGCCTCGTCACGAAAGGTTACAATTTAATGAACTCCACCTTAAAGAGAGACTTCATTCGTAGTAAGTTCCTCGCAAATAGACATTTCGGTACTCGTTTTTTATGAATGCAAAAGAAAAATATTTCTCGTCCAGGCGTTGGTGCCAAAATGGATAAAGTTCGACAACTCCACAATTATGGAAGTCGTTCTGAATGAAATGATGCCGCAAAACTCCCTTAATACACAAAACTTCTGTACAAACAATATTTTTTGTAAAAGTAGGCATGATCTTGCCGTTCCCAGGAAAAAAAAGTCAGCATGAAACCTGTATTGAACTACAGGTTTTAGGAAGGTTAATGCAGGTTTTTCGACGGGAAAACTAGGATACAGGTCTAATGCAGGGACAATGCAGGTAATAAACAGGTTTTAGGAGGATAATTTAACTTCGCATAAAACAACGCAGGTATTTGACAGGTAGATGCAGTCACTGCGAGGATAATTTGAACTTAGATAATTTCCTACTGACATCAGTACAGGTTTTTCGAAGGAGAATTTAACGCAGGTTTTATGTAGGGAAAGTTCTAGTAATATACACCATTTTATATGGGCGCCCATATGCAAAATTTAAAGGGGTTGGGCTCAGATATTTTCGTTGTGATTTTGCAAGATATTTTTCACATGGAAACCGCGTTTTTAGTTGATTAGAGTAATTAAAATTTGACATTTTTGATAACTTATTCATTAACTGCTGGAGAAGAAATATTTTAAAAGAAAAATTACGTTTACTTACTTACACTATATTTACATTTTTGTAAAGAAAAAAGTACTAAAAGCAAAAAAGTTCTTATTTCTAAGGGAGGGGGGCTTAAGCCCCCGATTCCCTCCCCCTCATATAGGCGCCAATGGTTTTTTTAATTTATGAAGATTGAAATTCAACGTTGTAAAAAATATTACAGGTATTTGAGAAGTGAATTCAACCATTTTCGAAAGACTTCTCTTATAGTTTTCTACTTACAAACAATACAGCAGGCCCGTCATTCGCCCCCCCCCCTCTCCCGGCTTTCGAAAACTAATGTGAGAGTGATTTTTGCTATTTTCTTTTCTCCTAGTATAACTTACATTGTTCCAATGCAGGTGTTACGCATCAGTTTTTCGGACAATTTTCTTTAATATAGTTATACTTTTATACTTTTAGATTGGGTTTCCATTTCAAATGAGCTATTTTTGAATTGTTATCATCTGATTTTTTTCCCTTTTGAATAAATATATTTATTCAAAACCGTAGTTTCAAAAAATTGCCCCCCCCCCCTACATCGCTTCTCTCCGCGAAGAGCGTGCGGTACTCAGAACATTCAAGTGTAAAAAAAATCAGTTTTCTGTCCTACCGGTAAAACAACATATTTTTGTAAAAAAAGCTTTTTTTAATCGGGGGTCCTCCCCTCAGAGCACAAGAACACATCCCTTGTAAAACTACTGAACTTTCGAAGAAATGAGGCCCCCCAAAGAAGCGAAAAAAATGTCGAAAGAATCCCTTCTGAAAATTTTAATGGCGCAATGACCCCCCCCCCCCCCCCCCCGCATACACTCAGCTCAAAGAAAATCATTATCAACCCATTAACGCCCACTGTCCTCGTTTGAGGACAACCAATAAATCATTATTTAAAAGCTTTAAAACTAACTTAAAACTGTAATTTCATTTTTCTGAGGGTAGATGACAGCACTATAGTAGAGAGTGAACAACAATAAAATAACTCAGTGACTTTAAACAACCTATGATGTCAGAATTATAGAAATTTGAAGAGAAAAAGTGTCATTAATATATGTAATATAAATTTGAAAAAGAAAAGTAAAACTTACATTGAACTATAACTTTTTTATAGAAAATTATACGTACAATGCTTTGAATATTATCCTGTTAAATATTTGAGCAAATTTCGATAAAATGTACTAGGATAGCATAATTGTTTTGACTTTTTAAAATTTTATTATTGCTTAAAGTAAATGCATTGATGAGTTTGAGAAATTAAGGAACTTTTCTTTCAAAAATATTTATACGCAAGTTATTCAGCATTATTTATTAGTGCACAATGATCAACAACAATTGAACTTATTGCACCATTTAGAGGACAAAACATCTTACATTGAGTTAAAAACGTGAGCTTTTTAATAATCTTAAAAATATATAGTTAAATATTTGCTAACTTTTATAAAACTTTGAAAATTGGAATACCAAATGTTTTGTTATATTGTATTGCACATTAGACTCTATTTGCAAATTCTGTACTTTTTTTATTTATTTAATTGGGAATACTTTTGTGTTACGGACATAACGTACTGCGTTTTGTTACTTACGAAACAAAAAAAAAAGTCTGTAACGCCATTTTATTTCAAAACTGAAGAAATTGTAACGTTTTCAACTATGATAAACAAATACTTTAATAATTTTCTAAATAGACCATAAAGGGTTTCTTTATATTTTTACTTTTTTGAAGGTAATGACTAGTTTTGCTAAATTTTTGTAGCGGACGAAACATTAAACTTCCTTTTTTATCAAATTTAAAATGCAGTTTCTTAAATTTAGTTTTTTAAATTTAAATTTTGTGAAAAAAAATGTGTGTGTGTGTGTGTGTGTGTGTGTGTGTGTGTGTGTGTGTGTGTGTGTGTGCATTTTGTTATAGTATCATCTCAATACTAAAAACTACTGCAAATAATGTTGTTTATTTTTGTTTTGCTATATGCATTTGGAAATGTAGTATTTTTTCTGATTTTTATGAAAACTTGAATATCATGCTTCTAACTAGGGGAAAAACATTATTTTAACTTTTATTTAAAACCAAGCAATTTTCTGAAAATACACATTTTAAGCTTTGCCATGATATATAATATAGTATCATAAGTATAATATGAAAATTTGACCTACTGGTTTCACTTTTCATGGTATTTCGCAATTGGAAAATATTAATCGAACAATAGAAAGAAATTGACACATTTTAAGAAATTGGTTTTGCTATTTGTGTAAAAGCTGCATATCCTTGAAACAGGGCTCTTTTTAATTCTGAAACATATTCGATACTAACTACTGGCAACCGCGTTAATTCAACTAACTATCGGCAATATCCCTTTTGTTGTTTGTTCTCAGATAAAGAAAACTATATTAAAAAAAAAAAAGTATTATTTAAGCTTACCATAGATGCAAATTAAAGACTAACATAATGATTAAAAAAAATTAAAAACGTAGATGACTTCATAGAATAACTTGCGGTAATGTATGTGATTTTTTTTAAACTTTTGTTCCAAAGTTTTAATATCAGTCTCTTATTTTTTGCAGCGAAAAAAAAAACACCCGAGAAAATTTATTTTTTCACTCAAAAAGATAAAATGCTCCACATTATTATTTTTGCGTAAATTTTTTTTAGCCCTTTTGCACTTTCATTTTGAAATCTTAATGATCTGACTTCTCATAAAAACTAACTTTATTTCAACTTTCCTTGTAAGCAAAAGTTACCAGCAAGTAGTGATTTTTTTTAACTTCATTGAATAACTAGAACATAAACTATTACCAAACCGTAGTTTAAACATCAAAATGCATTGAAAGTTCTGCCCTATTTTGGCAGATTTTTTTTAAAGTCTATTCAGGTCTACATGGATTTTGAAAGTTTGCCCTCTTCCAAACTTCGAGCTCGGAAATCCATATTTAACAATGTTATCGTAGCAAAGTTAAAATTTCACCTGAGATATGTTTTTATAAATGAAACTAATCTAGTATGTTTGAAATTTCTAAAAAAATGTAAAATAATAATATATCAATACATTCAAAACTTAAGAAATCCGTTCTGCAGGAATTAAAGAATTTGTTCTCAAGTTTGCCATTTTATTTAACTTTAAAAGCGGCAGTATGGTAATTCTTAAGAATGCAGGGTTAGTGTTTTTCTGACAAGATTGGGGATAAGTAATGGAGTTGGTAGATTTTTTTTTAGATTTCAATAGAGCTTTAATAATTTCCATTAGCAGAAGACATATTTAATTCAATTTTATTTAACATTTATGTTCCCCATTTGTCATTTTTACGTTCTCTTAAGCTTCTGATGCTAAAAAAAATTCAACTTCAATCGAGATGAATGAAACCGGACTTTGTTTTTAAATAATGGCATGTTCACAATTAGTTTCTTGTCTGAATTTCAGTTCAAAATGCGAGACTTTTCTTGAAAGTACCATGAATTTGTGTACTGTTTTCCGACCCTTTTTCGTTGATTTCTTTACACTTTGTAATTAAATCCCACTTAATGTTGCTGTGTCCTGTCAAAATGGTGTTGAAATATAAAAAAGTAGTATTAATGCTTTTTTGTATCTTCGCATTTGTATATAATAAAGGTATAAAAACCTAGTAATGTATTTTTTTCAGTATTTTTGAAATTTTTGAAGCATTACGTATTGATTTACATCAAAATTTTCGGAAACTAAATGAATTAGTTTAAAAAAGGAGATTGAATAGAAGTAATAAAAATAATAGCAAGCTGAAAATGAAAGCTTATTTCCGAAAATTGATTTACGCCTCATTTCTTGACTGCTAGCTGTATATGAAGATAAATGAATTTGTACCTTTTAACGAGTAGCAGCATCGGTTTGGGGAGAGAGGGGAGAAAAGAGTTTAAGTAAGTGCTACTTACCTGTTTTGGACATTTTCCTACTGAATTTTTTTAACAAAAGTGTCTTAGCATAACGCTTTTCTTTAATGACATTTAAAGTACCAAATTCACTTAATACGATAACAAAATCAATCCGTATTTTTCGAACATTCATTCTTGCGTTCGCTCGTTTTCCTTAGAATTTTGACTCTTGAAGTTTAGCTGACTATATTTAATGCGTTTGAAACTTCAGCTGCATTCTTTATTCCGTACTTTTTTTCTTGACTTCGTTTATACGCTTTGGTTTTTGATTTTGATTAAGATATTGTATTCATCCTTGTTCACTTTCCTTCTAAAGTCGGGTATAAACTAATTTATACTTTCTGTATACTCGAGAAAATAAAGTTCCGCTGTAGCGGCATGGATTAAATTCGATTTACAAAAAAAATATTTTTTATATAGGTGCAGGGTACATGCTGATGTATTAAGTAAATGTATGCCTTCCTTTTAATATTTTACTCTTTCGTATCTCTTCTTTGTGTTCTCATTATTTTCCTTAAATATAAGGAAAATTTAAAAAATATTAAAGAAATTATGTATAAAGTAAACTATCGCAAAAAACAGAGAGAATTTAATAATTACATTGATATTAAAAAGTTGTAAAAATTAAAAGTAGAATACAAGTTGGGGAAATGTGTGTATGTTGGTTTTCACTCACTTGCATTTTAGAAACAGGTCCGCTTTGTTTAGAGAAATAGTTTTTTAATTCGAAAGATTCTGGACAAGACACTTCATTTCCCGTTCGTGACAGTGGCATTAGCTTCTGCAAGGAAAATTGGAGCGTATTACAGCTTGAAGTAAAAAGTGAATTTTCAGATCGCTTTAAAAGTTTAAACATCAGCACCTGCAGAATTCGTTTAAAGTTCTGAACGTAAAAAAAATCGATATGACTTAAACTGAATTTTTGGCTTTGAAGAACTGTAAAATTTATGCAGAAATTCTAAATACATTTTCAGATAAGGTTTTGTATCTAGATGTGAAAACGCGTTTAACACAAATGCTATTTTCCTCAGACTTGACATAGTTGCAAATAAAAGATCATTGAATAGGATGCGATGAGAATTATAAGCACAAGTTCTTTGATAGAGAGTAAAAATAATAATTGTTTTTTTTCCCTTCAAAGTTTTAATACTGATATTTTTTATTTTGGTAAAACAAAAATAAAACTCCAAAAAAGGGGGATATTCGGGGTAATTTAGTTTTTACCCAGAAAACCCAGTAAATTATTTGTATTGTAGCACATTTGAAAGATTTTAATTTTTATATTAATGATACTAATTTCAAACAATAAAGTCTACGTTTTCATAGAAAAAACTTCAAAACCTGCTGCATTTAGGTCCAAAGAAATAATTGTGACTGAGATGTTTTCACCTATTTCTCTTAGAAATTGCTCACTGAGAGAAACGTTTTGTGTGACTCAGTTGTATATTTAGCAATTTAAAAATGTACTAAATTAAAATTTTCTTTCACAAAACAGCTGAATTGTAGTGTTGGAGCAAAACTAACGTACAAGCATTGCAAAAGCGACGCAGAGCTCAATCACTCCAATATGCTCGCTGCCAGGTTAGGTTTGCCCTTACTGTAGTTGTGGTTTTCACTACACGATTTGAAGCGTAAGTCAAAAGGAAAGTATCAATCAATTGAACATTTCTATTTTAACAGACTTACAAAACACAAAAATACACCAACGCCGAAATTTTAAAACCAGCGATTGATTTTTAATGACTTTTTTCAAACCCTATCCCTAGAAGAGTGGTGTGGCCAAAAACGTCGGCAGTTGACGTCCCAACGCTGTATGCCAATGCTCTGCGCTATGTGTCGCATTTGCCGCCATTAAAGAAATTCAGTACCGCTGTCTTTCTCATTTTATGTTATTTAATTATTCACCTTTAATAACTCTATGGAGCTTGAATTCATGAAAGGACAACCCAAGAGTATGCCACAGGTGACTGCCATGATGGTGTTTTACTTTTTTCCGAGAAGATGAAGGATTCAACATCCAGAAACGCGGAGAGTGAAACAACAAAGGCGCGTCCTTGTCCTCTTCTCCACGTTAAATACTGCGCGGGTGAAGTGTAATGACGTATTGTGTAATGACGTCACCATCGTTTGATCTTAAAAAATATATTTAAAAATGCTACTAATCGTATCGCAAAGGTTTTTCAACACTGACGTTTTTTTTTTTTTTTCCTGTCACACTGAATTTAAAAACGCTCAGTATGACCAGAACAAACTCGTTATCAAGAAAACTAGTTTTTTTTCTTCCGCGTGAAGTTACATCTCGTGAGCTGCAAATAAGTGCTACGCCGTTCAACACGTTTGAGTTTCGGTACCATGATCAGTTACCGAGAAGCCCACGGCAGAGAAGAAGCGCTTGAGTTCTCTGTTTCGGCAGTGAGAAGTTGCTTGTTTACGCTAGATTTCTCGCTTTGACTAACTCGCTTTAGACGAAAATTAATTAGCAAAGTACTCTGCGTAATGACAACAATTTCAACTAAAGTCTGTATTTCCAAATAGTCATTATTTATAACTGACGTTTAACCTAAACAAATTTTCTACAGCTTTTTAAGAAAAATATATACAAATTAGCTAAACTAAATGGTATCTAGCACAAAAGCAGTAAAATGTAAAAACGTAAAGGCAGAAGTTGAAATTTCTAAGGGATGTTAATAGACACACCATTATATACATATTATTATTCTAATTTGTTTACTGCTGCTCAAACAGTACATAATATTCTTTCTTCTGTATTAGAGACAACCAAAAATTATCATGCATAATATGGGATAAATATTCAACAGTATTTCTCCTAGAGCGTCAACCAGGATTCCATGAAGAACTTAAACGTGTGGCAAATAAGATGCAAGAACAGGAAAAATTTGTATCCATAAAGCAGGAAAGTATAAAGACACTAAATAGGGAATTTTGTGGTATAATATTAGTTATCTGAGTAGAACTTTCAATTCTTCAGGTTTCTGCATGCGTTAAGTATCATCATTACAAATATGAAACGAACAAATGTTAATTAGAAAATAAAATATTTCATCTGTGCAAACAAATTTTTCCAATGTATGGTTAAGCAAAATATGCAGCAATTTATGACACAAGTGTGTTGTCAAAGGATAAAAATCGAAGGTCTTGCTAAGAAGAAGAGGGGGGGGGGATTCGAAAATAAAAGGAAAAAAAAAACCTATTAAAATACAGGGAAATCGCTATATAACTGCATTTTTTCCAAGACCAAATTATCTTATACGATTAGGCTGGAAGTACAATAAAGTACCAAGAAACCTTTGCGTACCTAAGAACATTCCTACAGGAATATCTATCATTTTTGCTTCAAATGCTGTATTGCTGCAGAATAGGAAGATTAGTGCATTGTCTTATTCAAACATTAATGAAAATAAAATTGTGTACCATAAAGTGTTTTTACCACCTAAATAATGTAATTGTAAATAGATTGAAAAGCTCTGTTGTTATTCTAAGAAGTTGTTTAAACTTTCTTAACTTAATCAACAAATTTAAAACTGATAACATTAATTGACTCTTAGAAAATGACTGCATTAAAAAACGGTAGTAATAATAAAAAATAGCTTATCTGTAGCAACGATTTTACAATTTTTAAGCACCTCCTGCAGCGTTTAGTTTCTCAATAATCGTTCCCAGTCACTCTGCCGATCTAATGCTGAAGATTTTGCAGTTAATTTACAAATTAATTTCATCACGAATTACTTGCATTTAATTCGTGATTGTTTTCTATTTCTAACAAATAATTTTAAATTGATGTTTTTTTATTCTTATTGCCGTATTTAAGGGGCAGCTTTTTTGGTTCAATTCCTACAAAGTTTTTCAAAGCAATGTGTAAATATATTTATTCTAAAACGTTTTGTCTGAATACTTCTTATTACAATTTTTTTTTATTTATTTATTTTTTTTAGATGTATGTATTTTTTAATTCCATTTAAAAAGTTTAAAAAGTTTTATATCGAATTTGTACAAACTCGGTATTTTTCTGCACAATTTATTTTTTCCTTATCATTGTGAATATCATTTCTTTTAAAACACTAATTTTGTTCAGATATTGAATACCTGACGATAGCAAAAACATCAAAATTATTTTCATTTAAAAGTGCCAGACTCTAGGTATATTTTACATATTTTTAAAATGTCAAAGAGTATGAATTTAAGAAGCATTACTTCGAATGCGCATGCATGAGTAAACGCATGTATTATTGTTAATATATATATATATTTTTGAATTATTAAAGATACATCGAATACTTAGCTGGGGTGAAGTTATACAGGGTGTTCCGTTTTAACCTGAAATACCTTTATTTTCGCAACCGTTAATCCTAGATGTATACTTCCAACTGCAAAAATGTTCAAAATCAGATGCAGAGTTGAAAGTGCTGAAAGTTTAAAGCAAAAATAAAAATAAGTCAAAATTAAAGAAAAATAACTTTTTATACGGACCCTAGGTTTCCTAGGTTTAGGGAAATGATCTCCATTGAAAAAACATTCCAACACAAAAAGTTTGAAATTAGTACAACCAATATTCACCGAGATATGAAACGCAGCGTTTTGTGACTTACACCTTTTTTCACTCGCCGTCAATAACACCTTTTGGGGAGAAATACAGCGGTTAACAAGTGTAAAAATCACATGTGTGCATAGAGTGTAGTTTTTCAAATTGTTCGAGGTTTTGTAGTGTGTTTTTGCGTATCACGGCATAACATTTGCAATTATTTTTGAATAGCAATGAAAAATATATAATTACTTCGTTTTTCTAATTTTAACGACCTATCATTCTTCTGAAAGGGCGAGAAATTCCAATCTCATCTTCTGTATGGTCCCTTAAAACTTTGAGCTGGAATAACTCCTTGAGTTGAGTCATTCCATTTCAAATCAGGCAGGCAGGTATGAAAAGTGTCATATGACCATCACCGATTTTTTTGAAAAAAATGCAGTAGTTACAACTAAGGCACATATGAACTATCGCAAAAGGATTTTGCAAGAAAAAAATTTTTTCTTCAGTTACAGCCTATTAAAATTCTGCACAAAATCCGCCATTTTGGAAAAAACCGGCAAAACACTCCATTTGAAATGGATACTATTTCAAAAGTATTTAACCTATTCGAATAATTCTTTTTTCTAAAAATAAATTAGGACCCATATATCCTCTAGACATCGTTTTTGAAAGTTTAGTTAGGTTTTTTGATAAGGAAAAAAATTCATTTTTGCCGCCAAAAAACTGCATTTTTACCAATTTTATGATTTTTTTTCTCCATGAAAAAAAAGGTTTTTTTTACTAAACGGAGATGGCAGTCTAAAGCCCTTATATGATAGTTTCATAACATATTTTATTAGAATCCTTGAGTGCATACAGCCTCGTAAATAAAATTTGAAATTTTGAAAATTTTCAAAATTAGCGATTTTTGAAGTGATTTTACTCAAAAAACCCATTTTTTAAAAATCTAAAAATAGGCTCATTTGAACCCCATATAATGCTTAACTAGTGGATAGACACCGCATCCGGTATTTTTTCCCATAAAATGTTTTATGATTTTTTGAAAGTGACCTTATCGCCCATGGCATGCATGTAAAATAAAAATGTCTAATAATTTCAGTCACTGAAAATCTGATTATATTAATGCCTAATAGTTACAAAAACGGTGCACTTTATCAGGAACAACTAAAATCTTACTGACTTTTAATAATATATCAGTAACAAACTGCTTTTGATGATCCAGTCAATTCGTCTTTTTGTAAGACTCTGTGTGTAGTTTATAGATAGAAGAGCCTTTGGTGATTATATTAATGACTAGCTATGATAATGATGTACTTTATCAGTAACAGTTAAAATCTTTCCTTTTTTTTAAAAAAAATATTGGTTTATTTTGTCTCCAAAGCTATGCATTCACCGTTACTTTCATATGCAGCAACAAATCATATTTTTTCTCTTTCAATAGTCATTCTCTTCAACTCAATTACACGACAGGGGAAATCATCAAAGGGAAGAAAAATACAATGCATTTAAAACGATTAATTTTAATTTCGTGCTTTGGTTGTCATTGGCGAATGTTGTCACATAATTTTTGGATCCTACCTCGTATGATTACTTTTATACGTAAGAATATTTATACTAAATTCAAACCGTAAAACTCACTTGTAGTTTAAGAATTTAAAAAGCCCACCTGTTTTATGAGAGAAGTAATCAATTGAACATGGTTGTAAGTTGAGGTAACCAAACAGATCTCACTAAATGTGACTATTATAGCCAGGGATCCAATTTCTAACAAAAGAAGTGCAGGATCCCTATAGTCTTCAGAACTTGTTTTAATGCTTAAGTGGCCTGAATTCGGTCAAAAATACAAAAATTCGAGTAAAACAAATAAGGAAGTATGGGAGCTCAGCTCCCATAACAATTAGGCGCTGATCAACAGAAAAATATATTTATATAACGAAATACAAAAAGGCGAATTGACTGGGTCATCAGATATTTTGAAAAAAACTGTCGGGTTTTTTTCAGAATGGCATAGGAATGATGTGAAAAAAAAATTGGACTTCATATTCGAATTCAGTTTTGCGTTATTTTGGTTTTACTACAAAATTTCAAGGTGTACGAACGCTTTTGGGAGCCACTGAATTAGTCATTAATATAATCACCAAAGGCTCTTCTATCTATAAACTACACACAGAGTCTTACAAAAAGACGAATTGACTGGGTCATCAAAAGCGGTTTGATGTTGCTATATTATTAAAAGTCAGTAAAATTTTATTTGTTGCTGATAAAGTGCACCATCATTGTAGCTATTAGGCATTAATCCATTAATATGAGCATATTTTCAGTGACTGAAATTATTAGAAATTTTTATTTTACATGCATGCCATGGGCGATAAGGTCACTTTCAAAAAATCATAAAACATTTTATGGAAAAAAATACTGGATGCGGTGTCTATCCACAAAATGAGCCAATTTTTAGATTTTTAAAAAATGGGTTTTTTGAGTAAAATCACTTCAAAAATCGCTAATTTTTGAAAATTTTCAAAATTTCAAATTTTATTTCCGAGGCTGTATGCATCCAAGGATTCTAATAAAATATATTATGAAACTATCATATAAGGGCTTTAGACTGCCATCTCCGTTTAGTAAAAAAAACTTTTTTTTCATGGAGAAAAAAAATCATAAAATTGGTAAAAATGCAGTTTTTTGGCGGCAAAAATGAATTTTTTTCTTTATCAAAAAACCTAACTAAACTTTCAAAAACGATGTCTAGAGGATATATGGGTCCTTTTTTATTTTTAGAAAAAAGAATTATTCGAATAGGTTAAATACTTTTGAAATAGTGTCCATTTCAAATGGAGTGTTTTGCCGGTTTTTTCCAAAATGGCGGATTTTGTGCAGAATTTTAATAGGCTGTAACTGAAGAAAAAGAAAAATTCTTGCAAAATCCTTTTGGGATATTTCATATGTCCCTTAGTTGTAACTACTGTAATTTTTTCAAAAAAATCGGTGATGGTCATGTGACAGACCCTGCCTGATCTAAAATGGAATGGCTCAGTTTTGGTCGCACAAATGTCAAGTTTTTTGTGTCAGTAATAGTTTTCAATGGAGATTATTTTTCTAAACATTAGTTAGGAGATCTAGGGCCCGTGTAGAAAGTTAAAATTTATATTTTTTGACTCGTTTTCATTTTTGCTTCAAACTTTCAGTATCTTAATTTTGCATCGGATTTTGAACATTTCTGCAATTGGAAGTATGCATCTAGGTTTCGAAAATAAAGGTCTTGCAGGTTAAAACGGGACACCCTGTATATTGCACATATTGGGGTTTCTTTTCTGCATTTCAGAGACACTTTCATATTTGCTGACATTGATTATCATACAGCAGTATTCCCTCTTTTAAACGTAATGTAGCAAGAACGAATATAATATGCGAGCAAAATCAAATTTTATTAGTCGTATTTGTTTCAAGTGAGATTTATTGGTAACTAGGGGAACCCGCACGGCTTTGCCCGTAATAGAAAAATTAAAAGGTCTTTTGGTTCTCTGTATATTTACAAATAATGTATGGTGAATTTTCTGGCCAATTGGCTTGTGCCCATGTTACGGTTCCACGTTATGATAATTTCGTATCTCGCCAATTGGCTTGTGCCCATGTTACGGTTCCACGTTATGATAATGTCGTAATTTACTCTACCATATTGTGATATTTTTGTTCTTAAAATTGGAATAGAAAAAGAACCACATCGAATTTTCGAAAAAACGCTTCGAGGTGCACACCCCCATGCTACAAACTAACTTTGTGCCAAATTTCATGAAAATCGGCTGAACGGTCTAGGCGCTATGCGCGTCACAGACATCCTACAGACATCCTCCGGACAGAGAGACTTTCAGCTTTATTATTAGTAAAGAAGATAAAGAAACTCTCGCCGAAACAAAATTCTCGTTACGCGACCCTGGTAATTCTGACATTTCTTTCTTTCCACGTTTATGCTAAAAGTGAAGCTAATTCAACAGAGGTGGACACATAAATAATTTTTGGAGGGCTCCACGGAAATTGAAAAGCGCCCCTCCCCTTCCTCCTTACAATGTTTCATTACCAAGTTTTCATAACTTTACTTTTTTAAACGTTCTTTTTAGGATCCCTTATGGCCATTTAATCTAATTTTGAATACAAAATATTATTCACTGATATCATTTTGAACCAGTGTCTTAACTACGGACCGCAAGCTTCCACACCCGGGGGGGGGGGGGAGCATAGTCAGAAGGGGGGCCGAAAATTTTTGAGCTTTGTTTACATTCAATTAAAAGAAATTTAAAAATTAACCTTAGTTTTGAATTTTATATTTTTCCTGGGGTTTTCGGAACCCTCTTGTAGAAAACATTACGAATTTTTCCATTTTCTAGAATAGTTTTAACCAATTGGGGCACCCAAATAGCAGGGGCTTTGCAATGTTTATAGAGGGATGCGATTAACGAGTTATAGGGGATAAAACTTGACAAACTTCAATAATTTAGTGATTGTCAAGATTTCAATCAATGGGGGGGGGGGGGCGCAAGAAGTTTTAATTAACGCAATTTTACTTGCATCTCTGATCGTCATATTAAAATATAGCAAATTCTAACAAATAAGGTTTTATTTTAAAAACTGGAACTACTTCTCGGCATTTTTTTTAAAGAGGAATGTTTAGATCGAACAAATTACTGCTAAACCTCGTATTGTTTATCAAAAACGTAGTTGAAGATTTTCTGCACATGTGACCAAGTAAACTTACTGAATCTCTTTTACATTTAATATGATGTACATAGAAATTTTCAGTTACATTTTTAGATATTTTTGAAAAATATTTTCCCACTGGCAAATGACCCTATAACATTGTATTTAGGAGAAATATGTGGCAAAGGTACTCATAACTCAATTTTGATAAAAAGTACAGATACGACGTTTGTGCTTAGCAAGGCAGTATGCATGTGGTTCTTGAATTTCTGAAACTTTTAAAATCAAACAACATTTGAAGACATTGAAAATTGTTTGGAGCTTTTTTTTGTGTAATAAATGTGTGATAAAGGTTGCCTTTTTAGTTTAAGTAGTAAATACTTTTAGTTTAAGTAGTAGTACTTTTAGTTTAAGTTTAGTAGGTAATAAATGGCATTTTAGGTACAAAATTGCTTTCACTAAATCCGCTTTCCTCTTATTTTTAATATTTATTCAGAAATGCAAAATCTTAGCGTTCTCTCAACAAGGTAAGAAGTATATGTACTCCAAACTCTTCAGCGACTCTAAGTTATTAAAGAACTTTTAGTTTTAGTGCTGATAATTCGGATGCAGGGATAATGTTTAGACAAACTCAACGTGTACGCCACCGAAATTCTTTCGGCTATTAATTTATCAAAGCACTTTGAAAAATGCTTTCTTTGCTAGATCCATTAATAGCGTCGTTAACCGTTAATAATGTCATAAATGACGAAAATATTTCTTCAAATAACAAAGCCATTATCGTACAATATTTGTATAACGAAACGCAAGCTGAGTTTTAGCACTTTAATGTTAATCCTATAAAGCACGCTAAATGAAATAAGTTCATTAAGGAATAGAAGCCCGACAAGGAAGGTTTCTCGGGAAACCTAATAAGCGAACATTCAATATCACGCTTGATTTCTTTTCGTACTGTTTTTTTTTTCTCTCGAAACAAAATATAATGCTTCTAAAACAAGTACTGGTAAATGTGGAGTTACTAGTTGTGTAGTGCAGTAGAAATAGGCCAAAAAACGCCTTGGGGTCAAATAAATTGCAACAGTAGTGATTCTTATGGTAAATGGTAGGTAACAAACTCCTAATAAACATACTAAAAATATACATCCGTACTGTTGGGACAAAGGCGGTTTTTTGGTCGCTACCTTGAAAGTTCAGAAGAAATTAAAAAAAAAAAAAATCATGGGTGATATCAAATGGAAGAAAAATTTAACGCTGAAAAGGAATATAATATGGGATACTTAAAGTGATGTGAAGATGCTAAAAACATATATCTATATTGCAGTGAAAAATGCGGGGGTTTTTTGGCCGCCAATTTTGAAAAAAGATGTTTTTTTTTTTTTAATCGTGTGTGATATAATAAATGAAAATTTCATGCCGAAAATGAATATAAAACGAGATATTTAAAGTAAAGTGGGCAGAATAAAAATTTACATCCGCACTAAAGCGATAAATGCGTTTTTTTTTTTTTTTTTTTTTTGTCGACATCTTAAAAAATCGTGCAAAATTTTCAAAAATAAAAAACATCATGTGTGGTATCAAATGAAAGGAAATTTCTTGCTCAAAGAGAAAGTTATTTCATTTTAGATTAAAAAGAAAGGAAACATTATTTAATAACCAAAGCGGTACAAGAACTGTGGATAACTTTGCGTCCGAGGATATTTTTCAAAAAGGTTGAATAAACACATTAAAAAAATAAATATAAAGAAAAAACAAAATCATGAATTTAAAGGAGTTTTAAAAAATAAAACATTTGCATTATCAAAATAAAATTTCATCTCTATCTTCATCCAAATTCAAAATGGTTGCTGTGTTTGTGCAGTTATTTCCATAACAGATTTATAAATCACCCAGTATGAAAATCTATATCGAAGGCATATAAATTTTATAGTGTTACATGGTTCTTCTAGTGTATTTTCGCAAGTAAGAGTTGATCCAGCGCTCTCAAGTCTGAATTTTGGCTGAAATTCTCCAACTATCCTACCAACTGCCATTCCGAAAGTGTGGGATCACGAGTTCAAAGGTTTTTTCCAAATAAAGCCCAGCAAATATATTCGATATAGATGATATTTCGATGTATTTTGTGTTGGGGGCAAACGAGCTATGTCAAATTCTTTTTTAGCTGAAGTCTTTTTCCTAAGGCATTGCTTGGAACGAAGCGCGCTTAAGTGGCCTGTGTCGATGTTGCCTACATATAGTAACACAATGATCTTACAACCGATTTTAACCAAATATTCCAAAGTAACATCTTTCGATGATCCGAAGTCATCAAGTCTTCAGAGTCAAATCTTAAAAACAAAAGATACTCGTGATAATAGATATTATTATTCAGTTATATTAATAGTTGGTTAATTTGGATGCCGATGTTGGATTAAGTTTTAATGAATACAAAAGTAAATATTATTCCTGTATATTTCTTATGGCATTTTCAGAAAACATAACAAGGCTTTCCCACCAATAAATTTCTGAATGGCTTGAATGTCACGGTTTTTGTCAGATTGTGTGGCAATCTGTATTAAAATATTCATCTAGTGAGTCCCTACAGAGACATTAACATTAGAGGACCTTCGGGGTGGTATATTAGAATATTCTTAGAAGAATGATATAGTAAAAGGATTAAAATGTGTGCATCATTCGCAACTACCATCACGTGTTTCTCCTGGGCAATTTTTACAACTTCTTTCACCATCACCGTGTGTGCGTCACCTTCTGCTTGAACCACAGAATGACCTCTCCTTTGAAAACAGCTCGCCAGTATGTTGACAAAACGGTGTGTGTTTACAGAATTGGAAAGACAATTGTTTTTCGGAATAATTGCAGGTGAATTTTCATCAAATGCTTTTATATTTGGTTTCTTACACCCATTGAATACTATGGTCTCTTTTCCAAATCTTTTGCTTTCATATGCTTCGAGTGACTGTCATATCTCCAAATATTTCAGAAGCAGATCAGGGTGACTGCTGAACCAATGCGCCACCATCCAGAAATTAGGAAATATTCTCGTGCAGGCCGTTATTTTAAATGAAGATCTGTTTTTCTCATTTGCTGAGTACTATGGTCAAATAGTGTAGTTGGAAGAGAAGATAATGCGTAGTTTAAAAATTCACAAGCATCTTTAGCGTTATTGTCTAAGGACATGCTAGCATCCTCTGTGTTAAAAGGCGGGAATTTACATAGTGAGTCTCACCAGCAATGATAATCCTTTTTACTACTCGCGTTACTCATCGTCACGGCTTATATAACTGCACTAAAGCCTTTGCCGGTGAGTTTATCTTGGATATTTCTTCTATCTGTTATTCCGTTAAAAATGTTCTATAAACCACCTGAAAGAATCATGGTCTTTGAAGAATTGCATTAGCACTTGCGGTGCTAACACAAGTATATGTAAGCATAATTGTTTTACCATTTTCTACTTATTTCCTCTTAAAAAACACTTCGCATCAAAAATCTGATTTCTCCTTTTCCAGTGTGAAATTTATTTTTATTTGACGTTACCCAGGATATTTTTTTTTTTTAATTTTGGAAATGTTTCATGATTCTTCAAGATGGCTGCCGAAAAAAAACCACTTTTCCGCGGTAGCACGGGTGTATATTTTTGCCATGTTCACTTCTCTTTAAAAGCTCAAGCTATATTCTTTTTCAGCTTAAATTTTCCTTTCATTTGACATCCCACACGATTTTTTTTTATTTTTATATGTTTTTCATAACTTTTCAAGATGGCGGATGAAAAATACCATTTTTCGGGAGAATAGTTTTAGTATGTTTACTTCTCTTTTAATATCTCATGTTTTGTTCCTTTTTAGGTGAAAATTTTATATCATTTGATCCCACAAATGTTTTTTTTTAATTAAAAAAATGTCTGCGATTTTTCAAAATGGCAACCAAAAAACATATTTGTCCCAGCAGTACAGATGTATATTTTTAGTATGTTCATTAGGAGCATGTTACCGAACATTTCCCACGAGAATCATTTCTGTTGCAATTTGTTTGACCCCAAACGCTATTTCTACTGGACTAGTGTAAGTGGGGAATCTAAAATTAGTTTGTATAAGCCTTTAAAAAAATTGCATTTATAATATATCAATATTGTCAAAAAAGGTTTGATATAAAAATTCGTAGATAAAATAACGCTCGTTTGTTCTGATTTTATGCCCCTAATTATCAGGCTTTTATTCTCATTTGCTATGCTGAGTTTTCATCCGAAGACAAAACAACCATCCAGAACTAAACAAATCTAGTTTCGGCATATTAGCATCTTTTTTTCAACTTCAGCTGAACCTCCTTTACAATACGCTTAAAATGCAAGTTATTTCAAATTACGTTCGAACTCGTCTCGTATAAGAACTGATTAACGAGAATCCCACATTTAGAGAGAAAATCAGAATGATTTTGTTGGTAAAATGTTAAGTCTATGAGAGCATAACTCGTTTCTAGTTGAGCAACCCTGCCGAAAGCGATAAATATTTGTTGTGCTTCATTTAACTTTTATTTTCTTCGCTTCGAGATTACACTTTCTTGGAAAGCTATTTTGACATTCCAAAGTCAATCGGAAATTAGAGATGAGACCAAAATCCTGAAAACAAGCGATGACGTCTCCTGTTTTCAATTTGTGGAGCAGAAAATAATTTGAAATCTTTGGGTGACGCCAGTGTTATCACTTCTTACCAGGGAACCACACGACTTCAGTAATCATGGGAAAAGTTCACAATGGTCGCATTCGAAAGAGCATATTTAGCCTTTTTTTTTATCCATAAGTTGTGTGCCCTCGTCTTTTCGTTTTCGAGATATAAGGGCTTAAAGACCGCCCAAATCTCTAAAAAAAGTAGCCAGATTTAAAGACTTGGCAAAAAATTTTAAACACCGCTCAATTTCCTCGCCTGCATCTTGCAAGGCATCGCATTTCCATTTTGGGTCATCTGCAAAGTGTGTGAAACATGTGTTGTATTTATTCCTTACTTGTGCGTGTTAAATCAAAGGAATCATCATGAAGTCTATGAAGTGAAAAGTAGTAAGCTTTATCCATAGGATCAGAGGAACGACTACTTTACAATGAAATCAAACATAAATTGAATCGTTTCATTCGTGATAATAATGCATTACAGAATTTTTCTGTATTTTAAGTGTACTTAACTTATTTAAGTGTTAATTTTCATTAATGAAATGAGTTGTAAGTACATGTCAATAATCTGAGAGAATTAATATGAATAACTACAAAAAGCAGACGAGGTTGAGCTCATATACAGAAAATAAAACGAATGGTCTTGGATGTTGAAACACAATGGTCATAGATTATGGTATCAGTTTTTTTTTTTTTTTTTTTTAAAGTAATAATTAATACATGAAGTTTTAATGTCTTACCACTGTTTGGAAAAATATTTAGTTTTTTTATTTAAAGCAACAAAACAAAAAAAAAATCTAAAAAGAAAACAACGGATAAAAAATGTCAATAACCTGCGCTTCAAAATTATCGATATGGGAAACTACATCATGGATTGAGGGAAATACCCAGGAAAAAATGTCAGCGTAAAACCTTTAAAAAAAAACCTCGTAAAACTAGCAGTTATTTCGGACTGATTTCCCTACGTAAAACCTGATCAAAACCTGCAGGCTCTGTTCAGGTTTTTTAGTCCGAAATAACTGCTAATAACCTGCGCCTTCGAGATACCTGAAGGTTCTATTCAGGTTTTTTAGTCCGAAATAACTGCTAAAAACCTGCGGCTTTGATTTACCTGCAGGCTCTGTTCAGGTTTTTTAGTCCGAAATAACTGCTAATAACCTGTGCCTTCGATTTTCCTGCAGGCTCTGTTGAGGTTTTGTTGTCCGAATTAACTGTTAATAGCCTGCACCTTTGATTTACCCGCAGGCTTTGTACAGGCTTTTTAATAAATTATAACCGGCGTTGAAAAGCTTTCGATTTACGTTCAGACTCTGTACAGGTTCTATGTCTAGAAAAAATCCAACACATGTAGTTGTTGTTGTCTTGTGCCAGTTGAGTTGGCAACTTTTGGGGTAGGTTGCTTCACTTTTCCAACTGTACTGTAATTTGGAGTAAAGTCTGATTTCCGCTGTACACACACATGCCATAAGGACACGTTTAACGGGTGAGCTATTATTCACAGAACATTCAAAGGCAGGGGCGGACTGGATACCCCAAGAGGGTGTGACCCTTGATTCCCAAAGGGCGCAAAAATTAAAAATAAAGGTGCACAGGTTCGGGAAGCTGGAAATAGAAAAAAAAAAACAAAGGCGCACCAGTTTGAGGGCGCAGGATGAAAACCGAGGGAGCAAATGGATAAAAAATAAGGAGCACAGGTGTGAAAAAGCAGAAAAAAAAAGCTGAAGCCAAAACAAAAATCTGTGAAGGCCACAGGTTTGAGAGCACAAAAAAAAATCTGAAGTTCCAGTTTCGAGGGAGCACAGGCAGGTGGAAGCACCGGCCCGTGGTCCGATGGGCCAGTTCGCTCCTGCAAAAGGACAGGAGAGAGAAAGTACATCATGCCCAAACCGAGATTCGAATCTAGGATCTCCCCATTCAAAGTCAGACTGCTCACACCGCTAGACAAAGGGGTCATAGCTGGTATTCACGGCTTCTTTATTCCAGAGCCCCTCGTTTGAAACACCTATAGATAGATCACATGCAAAACTGCATCAAGATTTGTAAACACAAGGAGTGAAGAGCGGCTGAACTAATGGGTTGCGACAACATTCATGTATGATTAGTGCTCGGTAGTCTACAGAATGATTTGAAACAGTCTTGACACATCCACCCACATTTATACTCAGAATAAAGTATGCTAACTTGGAACTGGAACTCCTAATGCATGTTCCTTTAAAGCTGGATGCAGCTTAGAAAACAGCTCATAATAGCTTCTTCACTGAATGACTGTAAAGCAACTTTTCTTTCATTGTTGTACAACGTCTGCTCTGTATTGTTCACCAGACAGAGAAAGAAATATCATTTTTCTTAGAAAAAACGGTATCCTGTCCCTATGATACAATTGTTCAAGTTTGCAAAAATATATCTATTTTAAAAGAATAAGAAAATAAAAACAAAATTTTAAAAATATCCACAAAATATTGGAGTTGCTGCAAAAACTACGAAACGGAAAATGTCAAAATGTCCAAACTAAATAAATATATTTCAAAATGCAAAAAACTAGTTAACTGGCAAATTTTAATACGTAAGCAAGCTAAAATCATTGAATAAATTTATTGGTATATATAGGATATGGTGAAAGAAAGTTTAAAATTTGAATTGAAAATAAAATCGCATAAATAATTTTAACTAATTTTCTAGTTTGATCAAATACCACACCTCTGCGATTCTGAAAATATTTAATTATTTAAGCTTCGGCAATTATAACATGTTATACAGTCGAACCTTGTTAAAACGAACTTGCTTAACGTGAATGAAATGCCATTCCTTGTCAGACAAAGCTACAAATTAGTCTTAAACCATTTCTTTAACATGAAGAGGATTTAGACGAAATCCCGCATAAGACAAAGAAAATTTCAAGGTCTTGAAGAAAAAGGGAAAAGAAAAAAGAAAATCTCCATACTTTAACATAAAATTACTTTTGAAAGTCGGAAGATCTGCATTTGAATGCAAGCGACATGGCTGGCAGCGAGAAAATTCCTTTCCTTGTGTAGGAAAATCGGGAAAACCACGTTGTTCAAGAAAGTACTAAATTTAGCTGTAGACTATGCTTATAGTAAAAAAGCTGGGATGAACAGTGAAATCTTCGACAAATGGCTGACAAACCTAGATTTAAAATTTCATTGTGAAAGAAAAAGTCTAATTCTGGACACTTGTTCTGCCCAAGTAGAGGTTTAAGGTCTAAAAGCGATCAAGTGTTTTTTTTTACCCATCAACACAGCAGTGAAATTCCAGTCTTGAGATCAAGGAAAAATCAGATGTTTGAAAATGCACTATCACAGAGAACTGGTTCGAATAGCCATTGCCTCTGTTTCGAATTACTTGTTTCTTACTTAGAAATTATAAACATAAATGCTTGGCTGTACATTTTTGTACAAAGGTACTTGGTTCTTATATTTTCTGAGACACAAGAACAAAAAGAAAATGTGTGCGTACACAAAATCCGGTAAACGTGGAAATCAGTTAACACGAAATTCGGTTAACACAAAATATTTTGGCATCCCTGTCGAGAACTTAAATGATTATAATTCGAACAATAGATCTGCATATGGAGAGCATGCTTGCATCTATATTATTTAGCTGCGACCTCCAAGGCATGATAAACCCAAAGCGGTCAGGGCTTTACTAACTTGAGGTCCCTGCCTAACAACTGTGACATGACTCACAGCAGTAAATAAGATTTATACAATTTAAGAAATAATAGCAATTAAATTTAAAGATGCATTGAGTACCAAATTTTGCTAAAAACCGAATATTTGGTCAAAATTCTAACTGAATATCTGGCTCAATACCAAATAACTGTGGTGAAATATTTAACCATATTATTTGTATCTTTATTTTAGGTCAATTTAAAGCAGTTCATGTATTTGTGTCTCAGGTGTAAAGTAAATTCATTTCAATTTAAAATCCAAATGTATCTAGCAGGGCTCAAAAATTATATTGCCCAACATACCTGGGGCTTGTAAAAATTCTGATTGGACAATTAACCCTTATATGCCCGGCTTGGCATATAATTATTATAATTTTTTTTATTGATTATTGGTAATTTTACTGGCAACTTATTATGTACTATTTATTAAAACTTCCATTTCTGCTTAATATTGAAATAATTCTTGTTTCAGATATAATGCTGTTAAATTTTTTGTCTGATTAATGCTATATGACAAATTTAAATATTTTTGTTATTTTCAATATAAAACCGAACATGTAAAATTTTTATTTGGGCATCTATTTTTCAGACAAACATGACCGGCAGGGCATGTAAAATATTCAAGACATCAATTAGAATTCTTAATTATAATTAAAATGAAATGTTAATTTGATTTCTTATTTCACCAAAAAAAAAACCAATTAAAAAAACTTTAGATATTTTTAATTTGTTTTCTAAGTATTTGGTAAGACAACTATCTTTTATTCGGAAAATCAGCTTAATATAGGAACAGGCCAGAAAAATTTTAGATGCACATATGAGTTACTTGAAGGTTAAAGAGATCACTGTTTTTAATGGTCTCAGTTATATGGCATTTTTTATATTCTCTCGACAAGAGCGATATAACGAGGGGCTACTGTATTATTATTAATCATCGTTAACTTATAAAATAGAGTCAAATCTCAATAACTTGAATATTCCTTTATCTCGAAGCTTTCATCGTTTCCCAAACTCTTGAGACTGTTGTGGAAACTTCCCCATAGCTCAAACTACCAATAACTCGTACATTTTAGCTGGTCTTTTAGGACTTCAAGTTATTATGAGTTGACTGAATATTATTTTTTTATCATAAGCATAATTTTTTAAAAAATAGCTGTTTATTGACTTTACAAATTTATGAACACTTAGCATTAGAAGTTTTTTTTTCTGTTACAATAATCAAATGCTTTGTTATAGTAAGGTTGATGTTGTATGTCTCATAGATGTAAGAAAACTAAGTTGCATATTTCCACCAAGATTGCATTATTTGTAATGATCAGTTTTTACTGAAGTTAAGAAAAAATATCTCCTCAAAAAATGTGAGAGGCAAAATATTCTATTTTTCTGTAATGATTTGATATGACACCTCATTACCCTTCAAGTGCTACCTATTTTATTTTAAATTAGTGGTACCCACACGGCTTTGCCCTTAAAATTAAAAGGTCTTTTGGCTCGCCTGTATATTTACAAAAAATGTATGGTGAATCTCTCCCCAACTGGCTGGCCCATGTTCCTCGTTATAACTTGGTAGTTTACTCATCCATCTTATGATAATTTTGCTCGGGAAAATGTTCTTAAAATTGTAATAGAAAAAGAACAAAATCAAATTTTCGAAAAATCGCCTTGAGGTGCACACTCCCATGCTACAAACTAACTTTGTTCCAAATTTTAATAAAAGCGGCCGAACGGTCTAGGTGCTATGCACGTCACAGAGATCCAGACAGAGCAACTTCCAGATGTATTATTACTAAAGATGTCATGTCATTCAACTTAGGTTGGATCAAGCAATCATAAACTGTTGATGTGGTCTATGATGACTTGAACTTCTTTTATTAAAGTTATTAGCAATAATTAATTCAAGTTATTATTGAAGCATATATATTTAATGCAATTAATGTTATATATTAAATTAAATATAATTAAATGAAAACGTGCTGAAAAATTACTTTACACATAAAGTTTGCCCAATTTTCTCAGCTCAACTTAGCAGTTTTTAGTTTTCAAGTTTAAATCAGTTTTTGACATCAAAGTGGTTGAGAGTATTGCAAATAATATAATTTATACTTTCTGAAATAAAACCAAATGAAACATAAAAAACTACTTCACTTACCTTTTAATCAATTTGAAACATTGAAAACAATATTTTTATTATTGTTGCTCACTTAAGTGAGGCGGGGAAAAAAAGATTTCAAGACAATGTATGATTTTTCATGAAAATTTTCTATCACAATCCACAGGGTTGGCAAGTTTTTGACAGGTGATGGTTTTATCTGGTTTTGTGTGCGTGACCGCTGGTTTTACTGTCGTGTCAAAAACCTCTTTTTGACATAATTGTCAAAAACTTTAATTCATGTCCAAAACATATCTGAAATTATTGACACACAAAATTACCTTAACAAGTGGTCCTTCATTCTATAAATTTTGATTTCAGACTATGAAGAAAATTTCTGAAAAGTTTTATACTTTTAGATGATGTGCTATATATATAATAGTTTTTACTTCAACAAGCTGCTTCTTTGAAAAAAAAAAAAAAAAAAAAGAGAGAGAGAGACTTTTTTCCGCCTGACTTCAATTTTGCTTTTAAAGTTTGTTTTGTCTTATTTAGAGACGTACCGAGTACACGGTACTCGGCCAAATTTTGATCAGGCACTCGGCGAATACCAAGTAGTTGTAAAAAATTATTTAGACATGGAAGTCTATACTGCAATGATTTCAAAATTCGTCCCGTGTGTGTCGATGGTTCTTCTTAAAACATAATTGGAACTCGGTACTCGGCCGAGTACTCGGTCAAACTGCTACTCGGTACGTCTCTAGTCTTATTTGTGTCATTCAAAAAAAATAAAAAATTTTAAGTTGCTCAAAAAAAAAATCTTAATTTGTCGAATGATGTTCTGAATTTTATCGAATGATAAAATACGAGCATGGGCACAAACATGTATCTAAATATCATTGATTTTAAAAAAATCATAATAATAATAATTTTAATGTGCAGTCTCTAAATTTACCAAATCACCAGAAAATTGTCGACAATGAACATTTTTTGTAGGTTAGTCACAGTGACCTGGACCTCCCATTTGGATGCCACAGCTTCAACAAGTGTTTTGAAACAATTAAGATTAAAATGGCAACAATTGAAGACTTGTGTCTGTACATTGGTGCTTGGATTCGTAGTCAGTGAGGTAATGATGCGTAGGTTTAGAGGAAAATTCTAAACCGGTTAAACGATATAGGATGTACACTGGTTTTTACGATACATGGCCCAGCCGTAGCGGCCACTCCCTTAAACCTTTAATCCCCTTTTATTCGATTTTTTTTAAATAACATTTAATTCACTTTTTTTTTTGTTTGAGACATATATAAATTGAGCGGGAAGAATCACTAAAAACCTAAAACTGAATACAACTTTTTCTTACCGTGGAATATTAGAAATAACAGAGTGTGTGCATACGGAAGTCGTTTTTCAGCTCTTTCGATAATTAGACAGGTATATTTATAAATTTGATAGGCAATCAACAATATTGTACACACAAGAAATAATCATAATAAAACAAAATTAATTAATAATTAATATACAATCAACAATTCATTAATTAAAAATAGATAAATTTAACTAAATTTTACCTCGATTAATTCTTTTTCACACGTATTTTAATAAAAAGTTATCAAAAAAGTCTTCGGCTTGAAAGTTTTAAGCAGGTCTTTTATTAAACTTTATGTTGAGCTGATTTTTGGATGATAATCAATAATAAAAGGAATTCAAACAATTCCTTTAGTCAATTTAATACGACAATAAGTTTCTATTTTGTCATGCCAAAATGGGAGCTTTTATAATTTAGCTATAGAAAGATTAATCATGATCTCAAAATTTTTTTTATAAAGATAAACGCAAAAAAAAAAAAAAAAAAAGAAGAAGAAGATGCATCGAATACATTCTGGCGATGCATTTTGTACGAATCCTTGTGAGACCCAGCCTGCTGAGTAAGATCAAAATCGCAAGTACTGTACGAATCGCTAAGAGATATAGTACTAAAGAAAATTTTTTAATGGTCAACTGTTTTTGAATATAAGTTTAGTGAAGTGCTACTGACTTCCGGAACTAAATAATAAACTGATATTCGCGGGGAAGATGAAAGATTAATACACATAATACTTATTTAACTAATAAGAGCAAAGAGCTGAAAATACACTTCCGTAAACAATCAACATGGCGATGGCGTGGCTTTGGCTGTTGCCACTTTTTCGTGAACAAGCATCGTCGAAACCTCCCGCCTTTTACATTGTGCGCACGCGCAGTATCTGATTGCATGGTGAACAAAGTATCTATTTTTAAAAAGCATGAAAAACTTATAATATTATGTCTTTTGTGCTCAAATGATGAATGTTTTTCGTTTTTCAAAAATTCTGTGAGGATCCACAGAAGTTTGTCAGCAAAAAGTCGTTCAAGACTCTTAATATTGATTTTCTTTGAGCTGGGTGTATCCGGGAAGGGGGGGGGGGAGGATCATTGCGCCATTAAAATTTTCAGAAGGGATTCTTTAAACATTTTTTTCGCTTCTTTGGGGGATCTCGCTTTTTCGGAAGTTCAGTAGTTTTACAAGGGAGTGTTCTTGTGCTCTGGGGGGAGGACCCCTTGCTTAAAAAAAGCATTTTTAACAAAAAATATATTGTTTACCGGCCGGATAGAATACTGATTTTTTTTTTCACTTGAATGTTCTGAGTACCGCACGCTTTTCGTGGAGAGAAGCGGTGTGGGGGGGGGGCAATTTCTTGAAACTACGGTTTTGAATACATATATTTATTTAAAAGAGAAAAAAATCAGATGATAACAATTCAAAAATAGCTCATTTGAAATGGAAACCCAATCTAAAAGTATAACTATATTAAAGAAAATTGTCCGAAAAACTGATGCGTAACACCTGCATTGCAGGCACTCCCTTTCGAGTTTTATAGGCTGACGAGAACAATGTAAGTTATACTAGGAGGAAAGAAAACAGTAAAAATCACTCTCACGTTCGTTTTCGAATTCTAATGACGGGCCTGCTGTTTTGTTTGTCAGTAGAAAACTATAAAGTCTTTTGAAAATGGTTGAATTCACTCCTCAAGTACTATTTTTTCGAACGTTGAATTGCAATCATCATAAATTAAAAAAACCATGGGCGCCCATATGAGGGGGAATGAGGGGCTCAAGCCCCCCCTTCTCCTTTAGAAATTAGAACTTTTTTGCTTTTAGTACTCTTTTCTTTACAAAAATGTAAAAACATTTCTTCTCCAGTCGTTAATGAATAAGTTATTAAAAATGTCAAATTTTAATTACTCTAATCAACTGAAAACGCGGTTCCCATGTGGAAAATATCTTGCAAAACCACAACAATATTTGAGCACCCCCCCCCCCTTCTTCAAATTTTGCATATGGGCGCCCATGTAAAAAGCTGTACATTACTAGAACTTTCCCTGCATAAAACCTGCTTTTAATTCTCCTTCGAAAAACCTGTACTGATGTCAGTAGGAAATTTTCTAATTTCAAATTATTCTCCAGTGACTGCATCTACCTGTCAAATCCCTGTGTTGTTTTATGCAAAGTTAAATTACCCTCCTAAAACCTGTTTATTACCTGCATTGTCCCTGCAATAAACCTGTATCCAAGTTTTCCCTTTGAAAAACCTGCATTAACCTTCCTAAAACCTGTAGTTCAATGCAGGTTTTATGCTGACATTTTTTCCTGGGTAGTTATTTCTGTTCTTAAAAACTGTTAATGCGCTTGTTACAAAAGCTCCTGATATCCGAACAAAATCTGCCACTACAGCTAAAAGTGCGTATAACGTAAATGCACAACATATTGCATGTTTTATTTATTCATTTTTAAAAATACTGGAACAACTTTTACAAGTTATGTTTCAATCAAACAACAATCACTTATTTATTTTCAGATTATTACAACCACAATACTCGAACATGACACTATATGCTTGGTATAAGTCCAGGTTATTGAAAACTCGGCCACCTTTGCAATTTTCATTTCGGGGGAGTTTGACGGTTGAAATATCTGTACACGACTTAAATTCATGACATGCTTCTAGTGCCACAAATTTCTATCTTTTAATCATTATTTTGTTCAGTGTCATATTTGTCAGGGTCAGTAGCATATTTTTGCCCTTTCGACAGGCTTCTTTCATTTTTATTTTACTATATATCTTATTGTATTTAACATTAATCTGCAAATTAAAATTTCTGAATTAGATTTTTTTTTAAATTTATTTTGCCTTTAGTATACAAATTAACTTATTATTTCATTTTTAGTTTACTTTAGCTGTTGCCTGTATTTACAGTAATCTGTTGATTGAAATTTCTGAATTAGAGGTTATTTAAATAGTTTATATTAAATTGCCTAAAATAACCAAATAGCTTTGCACAAAACCTAAGAGAAATACTCAAAATTAATATTTATAAGAATTATAATAAGAAATACTTAAAATATATTATACCAATAATATTCTAATTAACACTTAAAGTACTAAAGTAAAATCTACTTAAAAAAAACTACTAAAATTCGAAAATAGGAATGAATGTAGGCTATCACTTTTCATCATTTTTGCAACTGTAAGCAAGAAATAGATTTAATTACAGAACATTGATCTAGGGATTTTGGATTCGGATAGTGTTGGCGGGCTTTTTGGATTCAATAACGTTGCGGCAACCATTCTCCGCTTCAGGAGCATTTGATTTTCGGGTCTTAGAAGTTAGTTTTGCTTGTAAATGGGTTTCATCTGGTAATATTTTTCTCAAATGAAATAATTATCTGAGAATAAAATGCATCTTGTTTGTAAAAAAAAAGAAATATATATTAGTTATTATGGAAACTATTTAAAGTTTTTTTCTCTTAAGCTGCTTTTTATTTATGATTCATTTTAGAGAAAACTGAAACTGGAGCACATTTTTATTGTTTACACGAAGAAACCATAAAAAGGGGGGGGGGGTGAAACTCAATTCCAATAACTCACAGTGTGAATGTTGAAAATTAAATACGTTTAAAATTAATTTAAATCATTCATATTCATAGTGTGGGGTATATGCTATAAGTACGCAAATTCAGCTCAGTATTTTTCATACTGTTTCGAAAAAAACTCAAGAAATTGTTATCTTTTCATGAAATTAAAATATCATTAAACCACCATTTCGTAAAACATTCAATTTTATGCAAATTTTCAGTTACTTAGTTGTAGCATTCAGCTGACGATGTATGCACTTTTTATTTTTTTCTAATTTCTTCGAACGTAATTTATTTTTTTATTTTTTTTAATATACGTCACGATAACCATTCGAAGTGAATTGTTTATTTTTTAAGCATCTGTCAGCATTTATGCAGTGAGAAACTATCATTGAATTGTTTTACTACGAATTCTCAATTCAAGCTTTTTAGAACAGTACATTTCAGTTATCTATAGCTAATAGTTTGTTTTGGTTTTTTCAATTCTTATATTCGTAAAAATTGGATATAGCAGAAATTAATTATATTTATTCACATGCATATATCTGTACCTGGGAGGCAAAGGGAATTTAGTCGCAAAAATAAAGCCAAAAGACGAGTTAGAATTTTTCTTTTCTGATAATTTTTAATCTTCTATTAGATTGCCATTTATGAGCTTATAGAATGAAAATTTGTTCATTGAAATCTTCTCATATAATTCTTCTTGTACTTCTGAATAGAGTTTAAAATGTTGAGTAAGATGGTGCAAAAGTCTCGATCTTGAATCGGGTGATTTGCCTTGAACCGCCCAGCTACAGATATATTCTGTTTCCTAATTTGCTTCAAGAGGAACTTTTTTTTTATATTACACGTTACAATAAGTTCATTATTTATTTTTCGAATTTTCTTTCGTTAAAAAAACAATTATCATAGCTTTTTTTTTTCCAAGAAGACTCATTTTACTGTCCAACCACGGATTCCATGGAATTTTCAAACGTCCAGGTAAGACACGTCTATGTGAATAAGGGGGAAAAGCAAAAATTTGATGCATAATCTTCTTCCGCTCATTTGAATGAGACTCTGCTTCTGCAAAAGCTGACATCTGTAAAAAATAATAGATTCGTCCATCATTTAATATATTTGAATTTCTTTGAAGAAAACTAATGCCGAATCATATTCAGCCCAAATAGCATTTTTTGCTTCTTTATCAAATGTGTTGTGACAAGTCTGCAAGTTTTATTCAAGTTTGGGCAAGCCTTCTGCAAGCCTTGTTTGTCCTCCAAATATGCTGCAAGTTCGTTGCAGACTAGTAAAAAATTGATTTTTGTGGTATCAAACTTGCTGCAAGTTCATAGCAACTTAAGCTTTTCTGTGACAAATTTGGTTCAAACTGTATTCAAACTGAGCTGCCATATCAAATATGCTGCAAGTTTATTGCAAATTTGCATAGCATTTTTTTTTGCTTGCAGCAAACTTGCATCAAATTGGATGTGACAAGTCTTCAAGTCTGATGCAAGCCTTGTAGTACCCATGAACTGAACTTGCAGCAAGTCTTTCCTGCAAGTTATATCAAGTTTGCTTAGGCGCATCAAATTATGAAAATTTTCTGAAAACTAGTAGAAAAGCTAGTTTTGTTCTACCAAATCTTCCAAATTAGTGAATAAGTAGCCGTTTTGGATAAAAAGTATTGTGAACCCCCTAAAAGCTAGAACCAATTTTTATTAGACGCATTACAGAAATATTTGTAAGCAAACAAATTTTATTTTATCAAATTTATATTTATAATGCACTCCTTTGAAAAAAAAAATAAAAAAAATAAAATTAAAAAAAATCATGTCTCAAAATTAGTAATGTTTCTACCAAACAATTAGTTTTAGCAATAACTGTAGAAAAATATTTTACTACATCTATAAAGATACATTTAATACAATGAAATTAAACTATGAATACTTCTGTAATGCATCCAAGAGAAGTTTGTGATAGTTTGCAATGAGTGAACAGTACCTTTGATTTGATTCACCAACATTTGATACAACAAAACTCTTATGTTTTCAGAAAAGTTACGGAAATTATGATGCAACAAAGCGAAACTACTGCAAATTTTATAAAAGTTTTTCTTTAAACCAATTTTCAGCAAATGTAACACGACAAAAATAAATTTCCAGCGAATTATATATATATTTCATAAACTACAAAATTGAAGTATGTAGTGGAGAACATTCTCACCTGTCTTTTAATGAAGGATTAAAACCTCTTCAAAATTTTATATCCCAATTCACAGTGTAATCGCTTTATTTACCAATTAAAATTTGTATAGGGAATATAATTTTTCTTCAACAAAAATTATCATGCATTCATCGAATGGTTCAATTACACACAGGCGAATGTGAATTCAAACCCAATTTGCATGTAAATTTGAAGACGTTTTTAAAAACTTTATTATTTACCATGTAGAATCTGATTCAGGCATAAAGAGTTTGCTAATCTATGATCATACATACACCTAGTTTTGTGAAACGAAGAATGATGAACAAGATGAACTCAAAACAATACCAAGTTCAATGTGACATTATATTTTTGATAAAGAAATTAATTGATTTTTGAATAATGAATTGTCATAAAGTTCAAGGCCTCATGCCAAACTTTAAACAAATCTGAGCACAGGAAGTAAGGTATAAGTTAAAATATTGCAGAAGTTACACTGAATAACGTAGAATTGATGCAGTAGACTTCTCTAGAAATGTTAATTTTGGCTATTATTTTAATAAAATATACTTGTTAAAATGTACAAAAGTTTGAACTTGATTATATGGAAAATAAAGTTACTGCTGTTACCAGTAACTTTTTTTTGGACGGTTGTTTTCTATGGCGTACAATATGACACAAGCATCAATTAAACAAACCTTTACTCCGACTTTTCAGTTTTGTGGTACCCCTATGTTGTGTTTTCTACGTTATTCTTAGAAAACACAAAATAAATTTAAAAAGACAGTTGTAGTAAATCAATCTAGGCTGCTTATCAACAATTATTACAAACAAATTTTCCAACATTATTTACAGTATATTATTATACATCAATTCTTCATGTTTTTCTTCAAGTGTTTGCATCCTAAAAAATGAAAAAAGCGCAGTGTGTAAAAATTATAAGCTTGGCTTTCATTAAAGAATTCTACTAACAGTTAGTTTTAAAGGCAGGCGTAAGTTAAAGTTCCCCAGTTACAGTTACGAACACTACCCACATCAAAGCGGCTACTTGAAAACAACCAATGGGGTCGTTTCCAAAATTTTTTAGGTATGTTTTTCTGAAAGAACATGCTTAAAAACATAGAAACATAGGATCTAACTTTTTTTTTAAATAATTTGTTTAATTTTAATAGTTTAAAAAAATTACCTAAATCGGTGCGTTTTTATTGTTTACATTACTTGCCGATGACATCAAAAATGCTGAAATGACATTCACAGAGCAAAATATTTAATTCGCATCTTTACTTACGTGTATTGGCAACGATATGGTTGATAGCAAGCATAGAGCGTAATTTTAATTCGATTCTCGATTATCATAACG
>NC_072731.1:269729863-269798576 GCF_026930045.1 Uloborus diversus
ACCAAACTTTTCAAATTGGAGACAAATAATGCTATAAATGGATCTAATATTTTAAATAAAAAAAACAATTTACTGCTTGAAGTTAGACTAAATTAGAGTTAAACTATATATGCAAAACAGTTTTGTTAATTTTGAATTCCGAAATAAAGCAATATGAAACACATGAAATCCTCGGGCAATCCACAGGCAAAAAAGAAATTATTCAAGCAAACTTTGTTTCGTGAAATGTAAAAATTCCTACAATAATTATCAGCATAATCATTCTTCACAGGTATCCCCAGCTAAAAGAAATCTGCAGAAAATTTAAGCATATTTGAAACGTGCTTTCTAAAGAAAATCTGTAGATTTTTTGCAGAAAGCGTGTTCCAAATATGCTCAAATTTTCTGCTGATTGTTTCTGCAGATTTTGTGAAAAAAGCATGTTTCAAATATACTTAAATATTCTGCAAAAAATCTGTAGATAAACTGCAAAAAATTTACCCAGCAAATTCAAAATAGTAGATATATTCCTACTAGAAAGTATCTCAAAAAAATAAATAAATAAATAAAAAACATTAAAAAAGAAGTTGAGAAAATCTGAAGGTATTTGGCCCACTTCATAAGCCTACATCTTAAGAAAGTCTGCAGACTGAAGGTCTGTAGATTTTCTGCAGAATGTTCTGAAGTTATATAATCTGAAGGTATTTGGTCCACTTCTTAAGTCAAAATCTTAAGATAATCTACAGACTTAAGATCTGTAGATTTTCTGTAAAAAGCTCCAAAGAAAATCTTCGAATTTTTATTCTCAAGGTTTTCTTAGAATATAGGTGTGGAAAACGCCCAAGAACTGAACTGAACTGAGTTAAGTTTAAATAAATTAGCCGGACTCGCGCACCTCGTAGCAGTTCTTATAGCAGTATGTAATATTCAAATTTCTTGAGATTTTATTTTCGAGAGAGTTCGTTGCCGATATCTTCATTATGTTGTGTTTATTAATTAACAAGTTTTTATTTGCAACTAACATTGTAGTTTATTGTGCTGTAATTAAATTTTTCTAAGTTAAGAAAGTTCAAGTGTTTGTATCACAATTTCTACACGAAGGAATATCTGAAGACTTCAGTACAAATGATTTCATTGCCCCGCGACTTTTGGAAGCGTTGAAGAAGTTAAATAGATGGTAAGAGTTTTTTAAATTTAGAAACTTACTTTGACGCGCAACATGGCATCCCTGCCGGGATTGCAGTGAAGTTATTTGATTTGTATTTAAAAGTTAAGAACTTTGTTGAAATGTCTAAAATAAATGAAGATATTCAACCTAAAATGTCAAAAAGTGTAGAAAAATTTATGTAAAAAGCGAGCTGTAATGCGAGCTGCTGTAACAAAAGCAGTAAATAAGCTAGAAACAGAATTGGCAAAGAGTGAGGTGGATGCAAACATCGTGGAAGAACTTGTAGAAATATATAACTTTAAAATTTGAAATGCTAAGCGCTGTAGATAGCGAACTAGAAGCTAATTTTGAACCGAACGAACTCGAAAAAGAAATTGAAACTTCGGAAGAATATCGCGAGAAAGTGGACTGTTTGGAAGTTTCGAGCTACTAAACGAATTAATGAAATGCATCAGAATTCGTTGGAAGTCAGTCGCATCAGCGAAAATCAAACTAGAAGCTTTGAAACAAGCAGCAACAGTACTATACGAGTTAAACTTCCGAAATTGACTATCGCGAAGTTTTACGGAGATGTGAGCCAATGGTTAACATTCTGGAACAGTTTTGAATCTGCGATACATAAAAATGAACTTTTGAATAATGTTGACAAATTCAACTACCTAAAGGCGTATTTAGGTGGAACTGCCATGAACACAGTTGAAGGATTTCCAATTACAGCTGAAAATTATGATAACGCGATAAAAGCATTGAAGGACCGATATGCTGAAACTGACTTATTAATTAGTGCTCATATGAATAATATCATCAATATGCAACCTCTTAGAGACTCTAATGATGTTCGTGCATTTCGAAGATTTTATGACAACTGCACAACGCAAATACGGTGTTTAGAAGCATTAGGTTTGTCATCGGAAAATTACACTAGTGTATTATGCCCCCTGCTATTAAAAATCCTTCCTGCGGATTTAGTTTTAGAATATAGCAAATTAGAAAGTAATACCCATTCAAATCTGACAAACTTACTTGATTTTCTGTCAAAATCTTTGATGTCGCGAGAAAGAGCAATGCATATTATGTCAGTTAACATAAATCAAATTTCCGCCAACGAGACTTTCGCGCCACATAGGCAAAATACTGTCGAAAACCGTGTTAGAAATGGTTCAAGGAAGAATAGGAAACAAATCGCTACCGCGTCTGAACTGATTTCTACAGATGAGATAGAAAATCCCAGAAAAATTAAATGTGTATTCTGCGATTCATTTACCCATTTCAGTTCTGAATGTGAATCCGCTAGTAATTTGTCGCTAGAAGAAAGGAAAAATATCCTGATGAAAAAGGGAGCGTGTTTCAAGTGTTTAGAAATTAGGAAGCATATTTCTCGGTTTTGTAAAGCAAACGTAAATTGTAAGCATTGTAAGGGAAAACATTCTTCTTTAATGTGTTTTACTAAATATAAGCAGAAACTTAACGTAGATAAGAATGTCCCTCCTGAAAATTCCGTCCTCTCAAACCAATCTTCGTCGAATGAAGTTTATTTGCAAACTTTAATTGTGCGTATTCGAAATCAAGGTTTAGAACATTTACTGCGTGTAATTGTCGATTCAGGGTCACAAAAAAGTTACATTTCGGAATTTGCTGCAAATAAAATGGGGTTAAAGAGTTCGGGAACTGAAATTGTTAAGCATGGGCTTTTTGGAGGGATAGAAACTACAGAACAACATAATCGTTATTCTGTGCTCTTGAGTAGTCTTGATCGGAAGCATAGTTTTCAAATTGAAGTAATGGATCAGAAGAAAATTTGCGCTTTTATTCCGAAGGCTAAGACAGGTCAGTGTATTAAAATTTTGAAGCGGGCTGGTATATTTTTGAGTGATATATCGTCAATGAGTAAAACATGTTTGTATGAAGAAAATAATAATGAAATACACATGTTGTTAGGAGCAGATATAGCGGATAAATTATACACGAATGGAATCAGACATTTTTCGAACGGTTTAGTTGCTGTTAAAACTAAGTTGGGATGGACACTCATGGGAAAAGACTCAAATAAAGCTAACGTAGATAATTCACTGTTACTGTTATCTCTTCATGTTAATGACGCTAAAATAAATGATTTGTGGAATTTAGATTCTTTGGGAATTCTTGATCCAAGTGAGAAAATAAATAAAAAAGAAGCCCAAGAATTGGCGTTAAAGCATTTTAGAGATACAATAGGAAGGCAAGAGGATGGGAGATATATTGTTTCTTTACCGTGGGTAAAAGATCCTCATTTGCTAAATGATCATAAAAATTTGGCAGAAAAAACGTTTGAAAAATACGGTAAAAAATCTTAAATATACAAGAAACTTAGGGGACTACGAAAATGTCTTTTGTGAATGGGAAACAGAGGGAATAATAGAAAAAATTCCAATTTCAGAAAATAGAACTGAAACTGCTTCTCATTATCTCCCACACAGAGCAGTAGTTAAGGAAAGTTCGACTACTAGAATTCGTCCAGTTTTTGACGGATCCGCTCATTTACCAGGAGGTTTATCTCTTAATGATTGCATCGAGAAAGGGCCTAATTTGATAGAATTGATCCCTACCATCTTGAACCGTTTCAGGATTGGAAAGTTTGGGGTGGTTGCTGATATTCGTCGAGCTTTTTTACAGATAGCTTTGCAATCAGCCGATAGGGATTTTTTGCGTTTTTTGTGGTGGGCAGAGGGCAATCCAGAAAAGACACTAATTTATCGCCACGCTCGTGTCGTTTTTGGCGTAAGTTGCAGCCCTTTTCTTCTGGCCGGTACACTTGCTTACCATCTCGATCAAGCCCCAGATGAACTTAAAGAAACTGCGCAAAAACTTAGAGATTCTCTTTATGTGGATAATTGTGTGGCTAGCGTAGACAGCGTAGCAGAATTAGAAAATTTCCGTGAACATTCTTGTAGGCTTTTATCATCCGCAAAATTTGATCTTAGAGGTTGGCAGAGTAATGCATTAATTCCTGAAATCGCTAACTTGGAAAAAAGTGAACCGGTGTCGGTTTTAGGACTTTTGTGGAACACCGCTGAAGACACGCTGTCGTGCGATGTCAGAAAAATAACAATAGATGGACCAATCACAAAAAGAACTATTTTGTCCGTTACACATCAAATTTTCGATCCGATTGGTTTTACTTGCCCAATAACTTTGATACCCAAAATAATTTTACAAGAATGTTGGAAAATCAAAGCTTCGTGGGATTCTCGGCTTCCCGATGAATTAGTGAAGCGTTTCGAAAAGTGGAAAAATGAGATTGCAAAATTGTACAGTCTAAAAATATCCCGACGTTTATCCAAATTGCCATTTACTCTTAAAGACATAACTTTACATATTTTTTGTGATGCTTGCAAGACATCTTATGCTACGTGCATATATTTTAGAGTGGAACAGGTTGGATCCCCAGTAACTTGTCATTTGATTGCCGCTAGAGCTAGAGTTGCTCCTTTAAAAAAGATTACGATTCCTCGTCTTGAACTTTTAGCTTGTTCGATTGGAGCTAGATTAGCAAACACCATCATATGCGACCTACGTCTCGAAGCCGTAAAAACTGTCTTTTGGTCAGATTCTATGGATGTGCTATTTTGGATAAAAAAGGAAGGCCCGTGGGCAACATTCGTAGAAAATCGTGTTCAAGAAATCAGAAGACTGACAAAAATTGAACAGTGGAGATTCGTACCAGGAGTAATGAACGTAGCTGACATTCCGTCCCGAGGATGTACCTTAGGAAAGCTATTGCGTACGGAATGGTTGTGCGGACCGGACTGGTTGAAGAGATCTGCCGAATATTGGCCGAAAGACGAATTTCTGCCTGACATGGAAGTAGTGAATGCAGAAAAGAAGAAAGTTATAATCACAGCTACTAACTCCGAAGATAAGGGAAAATACTACTACAGATATTCTTCTTACGTTAAACTACTACGAATCACCGCGTGGATTTACAGATTTGTAGAAAATTGTAAAAAATCCAAAAAAGATAGACGATTTGGTGTTCTTGACAGTAAAGAGCTTCAAAAGGCTGAACAAGTAATTTTAAAGCAAATTCAATCAGAAGCTTTTGGAAGAAATCCTGACGCAAGATTAAGATCGATCAATACAATCGTAGGCGACGATGCCTTGATTCGAGTGAAAACGAAGATATTTTTTAGAGATGATGACATGCATTTTCGGCTTCCAGTTGTACTTCCCTCCGAACACCCGGTTGTCCTTAGTCTCATTCGGTGGAAACATAAAGAGTTAGGACATTGTGGCGTACAACTGCTTATGTCAGCGCTTCGAGAAAAGTACTGGATTTTGAAGAGCCGGAAAACCATTAAGAAGGCAATCAAGTCCTGTATTGTGTGTCGAAGATTCAACTCTAAACCGCCCGAAGTTCATGAAAGTGTTTTACCGGAAAATCGTGTAAAAGATGCATCAGTTTTCGAAATTCTAGGAATAGATCTAGCAGGACCCTTGATCCTCAAAGATAACTCAAAAGTTTGGATTTTGATTTTCACCTGTGCTGTTTTTAGAGCTGTTCATGTTGAGATGTTGACTTCAGTGTCTACAGATAACTTTCGTTTGGGGTTGAGGAGATTCATCGCGAGAAGAGGCAGACCGTCAATTATCTATTCCGATAACGGAAAGAACTTCGTTGGCGCAAAAAACCAATTAAGCAAGATTGATTGGAAAAAGATTCAAGATGAAACTACTGCTTCTTCTATTGCTTGGATTTTTATCCCCCCTTCTGCTCCCTGGTGGGGAGGATTTTGGGAAAGGTTAGTAGGAGTTTTGAAGAGAATTTTAAGAAAAGTTTTGGGTCAAACATCGTTGGATTATGAAGAGATGTTAACAGTCCTCTGCGACTGTGAGAGTATCATAAATTCGCGACCGTTGACTTACGTTAGTGATGACGTTCAAGATCTTACCCCGATTACACCTTCTATGTTTTTGCAAGAGATTAGAGAAATCGGTGTTCCAGACTTAGATGTGCTGGATCATCAGAAATTAAATAAACGTCACGCGTATACACAGAAAATACGAAAAGATCTCCGTTCGAGATTTCGAGTGGAATATCTCGGACAGTTGCGACAACCTGTGACTAATAGAAATAATTCTCCAGTTCTAAAAGTTGGTGACTTAGTTATCGTGTGGACAGATAACTGTAAAAGAATTGACTGGCCACTCGGAAGAGTTCTAGAAGTGTTCACAAGTAATGATGGATGTGTGCGAGTTGCTAAAGTCAAGACAAAAACGGGTGTCTTCATTCGTCCTGTTAAAAAGTTGTGTTCTCTGGAGTTGGGAACGGTGTCATCTTGTGAGCTTCAAAAGTTAAAACCCCCTCCTGTGACTGTTCTTGAGGATTTGTGTTGCACCACCACCACCAGTTCATCACCTAGCCTGACAGCATTGAAGTTGAGTTCCGGAGTCCCGAGCCCTGAACTCAAGGTGGGGAGTGTGGAAAACGCCCAAGAACTGAACTGAACTGAGTTAAGTTTAAATAAATTAGCCGGACTCGCGCACCTCGTAGCAGTTCTTATAGCAGTATGTAATATTCAAATTTCTTGAGATTTTATTTTCGAGAGAGTTCGTTGCCGATATCTTCATTATGTTGTGTTTATTAATTAACAAGTTTTTATTTGCAACTAACATTGTAGTTTATTGTGCTGTAATTAAATTTTTCTAAGTTAAAAAGTTCAAGTGTTTGTATCACAATTTCTACACGAAGGAATATCTGAAGACTTCAGTACAAATGATTTCATTGCCCCGCGACTTTTGGAAGCGTTGAAGAAGTTAAATAGATGGTAAGAGTTTTTAAATTTAGAAACTTACTTTGACGCGCAACAATAGGCTTAAAGTGGGCACTTCAGATTTTCTGAAGGTGGGCGTTTCTGGAGATTTTCTTTAAAAATGAATTTTTCAGAAAATTTTATTCATTTATTTATTTCTTTTTGATAAATACAGTAACTAAGAAAATCTTCGAACTCTTCCGGCTAAAACATAGTTCCAAATGATTTGAAACTCCCTCAAAATTGCATAATGGGAATGTATTTAATCTAGATTTGATCATGTGTGTAGATAATCCAAATAAAAGTTTAAGAAGCATTTGAAATAAATTTAAATCTACATACAATGAGATGCTGTCATAACAAAAATTTCCTACCAGAAATAGCTTTGAATGCAGTACTTAAAATTAGTTGAGAAGAATAAACATAAAGAGTGTTTTTTTTTTTTCCAATGTGCTTGGCAAAAATAGATACCTTAAAATAAGATTTTTTAATTTATACTAAAATGTGTTCACCGTACTGATGTAGAACGACGTATACAATGTGTTTTAATTTATTGGTGTTATGAATAGGATACTATTTTTTTTATTTCTTGTAGATGGTACTAATTTTTTGAGATATTGGTCATAAGTCAAGTATTTCAAATATAATTTGACAACAGAAATCCCTTCTACTTCAAGAACAGTTAGTTATATTGTTGAAAATTTTGTTGTGAAAAGAATTTCATTGGCTATTTGAGAAGTGGTATGCATCTGAATATTTTTCCAATCAGAGTTGGAAGAATATAATTTAATGGGAAGATAGTAATAACCTTGAAATAAAATTTTTTACATTATAATATATATTTGCTCTACTATGATTTTGAAAATATATATACTGTCGACCCCGCTTAGTTCAATACTGTCAGTTCCAAGAAATATAATTCGATTAAGCGGAGAAATATTCTTTTCCACACCAAATTGACATTTGTCTGTAAACGTAATAATAATGAATCAATAACTATATAATGGAAATAATCAATATTATCGGTAAAAATATATTGAAACAAACTAAGTGAACGACAAAATAATAGGTATAACAATTCTAAATATAAGATTAGAAGGGCACAAGGAAAAAAATATGTTACTTACAACCTTATCTGTTGTGTGCGAAAAATATAATTTAATATTTTTACGTGAATAATTGTTCGCTTTTGTCGGATGTCTTTTCTTCCATATGCTCATTACTGTTTGCATTGAAAACGGCGTTCCCTGTAACGCCGAAACATGTGTCTGATGTAATTGGAAAATTTGTGATTTTTTTTTTTTTTTTGTGGTTTGTAACGTTGTTTTTCTTATTTTACTGTTCATCACAAAGGTATTTATTTATCTTAATTGTTCATACTTAATTAATTTTTAATTTATTTTAAAAACTTCTTAGCAAAATATTGTGAAAGCTGATAAATATTATTCAATTAAGCGAGGATCTTCAACATTTCCTCAGTGAGAAAATATTCGGTCCTAAGAGGTTTTATTCATATTTGGGGTATTCGCTTATCCGTTATCCGATTAAGCGGAGCTGGCAGTATATATAAGAATACACACACAATATAATTTTTTTGTTCTAATATGAGATATTTAGCATCAACTCTCCACTTCTGAGACTTAATTATGCTACTTTAACTAAATTTCTTTACTCCCAAACACATTTAAATATATATTACTATGAAAGCGCCTTCTCTTGTGCGCTTACTTTTTTCGATTCTTCTTCATGATGTTCTTTCTTTGAAATTTTTAAAGAGCGAAATGCCTTATGAAACGATTCTAAACAGTTCCGCACGGGTCAATAGTTTGCCTTCATATTTTCCTGATCTCAAGGCTTAAATACCCATGTTGTTGCTGACCCCATTAGGGCCAGAAGATAACAAAGAATCTCGCGTAGTGGCTACATTTCTAGCAATAATTCTGGCTTTAATTAATTCATCTAGTTCTTCCTGAATCTGTCCTTTCAACGCTTGAGGAATTTTAAAAGGTGAGGCCTTAATCGGATTATTGTTTCGTAAAATGACAGAAGGAGTGACATTATTTTCGGAACACCCCAAGGCTTTGACAGATTTACTAAACACAGAAAAATTTTTCATCAAACTATTTATTAAAATACCTTGTTGTGAAGCATTTAAGTGATCTAATTTAAAATCTGAAGCACTAAGTTCCTCTTTCCTGATTTTGAATACTTCCTCAGATGCAATGATTTGGTGACAAAATCTTGTTTGATTGTTTGAGAATCTATTTTCATTGAAAGAGTCATTTAATATCTCAAACTGTTCAGTGACATGACCCATTACAATCCTTTATTTAAATGAAGTAGATTATTACCAATATTTCTAATAATAGAGGAGAAATTATGTTTATCGACTAAATGCACAGCAGGATGAATTGCACAAGAAATGTCACTAATAGTGGAAATAAAATAAATTTCAGACGGTTTGACCGGTATGTCAGATAAAAAAAAATTAGCATGGCAGCTTCCCCAGGTTGATAATTAATTTGTTTTTAAGAGCAACAGAAAAAGCCTTGTCAGAATGCAGAGAATTAATTTTTGCCAAGTCAGTTTGAGGCATTAAAGATGCTTTAAAATTATCAAAAGTGGCGCTGCCTTTGTTAGTATCAATAGTATATATTAAAACGGGTTCAAAAATCATATCCGAATATCCCATACAAAGAGAAGGGCGCAATATCAGCAACAAAAAATGGGTGTTTAAAGAAATTTTTACCAATGTTAAATGAAACATTAGCGCACGCAGAAAATGATAAATTGGAATTTACAATTCCAATTGTGACTATGCGTGAGAGAAATCTGCACTTAGTCAAAATCTTAATCTGTTCAAAACAGCTTTTGAAAATAAGCTGTCCGAAGATCCCGAATCTAAAAGAATACGGAATTGCTCGTGACCAATTGAAATGTTGAGAATAGGTTAGTCGCTAAATTTCAGAATGAACATTAAAAATGGATTCAGATTGTTTGCATTCAGAATTATCCGGCTTTAAAAATTAAGACAAAAATTCTCCAATGGTATCTTTGCCAATGGAACTATTTAAAAAATTACTGAAATCAGGATATGTTTGTTTACTGCATTGAACAGATTATGTTTCATGAATGCCAGTTAAGAAGTGGATCAAATTAAAACAATAAATCAAATTGATATTAAAAGTGATATTTGGAATTGTGAAAAATCTTACAGAGGTCCACTTGAAGATGGAAGTGAGCGAAAATAATATGGAAGAGCGGGGGAACTTCGTCGACGATCACACATCAGTATTTTACTTCATTGCTGTTCCTCTGATCTTCTATGATGTCTTTACTTAGTCTCCTACATTGAAATTGATAGAAAATAATAAATTATTTTTAAATAAAAAAAACCGCCTTCAAAAACCTTCTAGTAACCAAAAAGCTAAAAACAACTAGTTACACTTACATACTATTTCCTACCCAAACCTATAAATGAAATTTATTTTATAACTCCAGTACACAAATAAAAAAAACACCGATTTTAGTTACTATACGGTAAATATTTTGATACCTAATTTCTCACGATTTCTTAATTATTTACATTTTGAAGTTGGTGCCTCCTATAAACTACTACCAAACGAAAACTGACTGAGTTTGGCTTTAAAGTCTAGTTTCGTGATTGTGTTTAACTTACGATTCGATGGGAAGTCAGGTTTTATTGTTTAATGGAGGCACCAACTTCAAAAGGGGAATTAAAACTCAGAACTCGTAAACGAATAGTTAGGTATCCTTGTATCCGCCCTTGGTCTGCGGTCTGGGAGAGGTGTTTTTATTATTTTTTTTTTTTTGTAGCAACTTTAATTACATCATCGACTGTTTTGATTTTCATATAATACTTTTTTTACACCCACAATAAAAAAAACAAAACAAATAAAACAACGGGGTGCCCCCGAGAGGTTGTAATATAAGAAACATACATCAATTGAATTTCTTTTTACCTGTTACGGCTTGGAATACTGGGTCCACAGCAACAAATCCAGAGAGTAATAAAAGTGGCAATCAAAGCAAAAATAATTGCCACTTCAATCAGCAGATCAAAAAAAACATTAGGTACTGAAGGAGGGGAATTTTCCTCTGAAAGGAATAAAAAAATAAATAATGTGTTTTCATAGCTACCATGTTACAGAGAGATAGAGCATTGAATTAAGTAAATTGGCATATTACGAGTACAAGAGTAAATGAATTAGTCACGATCTCAAAACTCGTGCTATTTCGGCTACTCATTTAAAAAAAATGCTTTAATCGAAAACTTTTTGGAGAAAAATTTATCCAAACTTGCTACTGGCATTTTAAAGAAAACTCTCATTGTGTCTTTTTTTAGCCTACTTTTTCGTAAAACTAAAAGAAGGGCGATAAAAGTATGAAACAAGGCTTAACTTACCTTTAATACTTCAAACTAAAAACAAAACAAAGCCAAGAATAAAAATATAATTAAAAATCTATCGGAAAAATAAAAATTAGAAAATATGGTTTTAATATATGAGGAAAATGTGTGTCCGTCGTTGTGTCTGCCCCCTAATAATATTTTAAGCGAATACTCTGATTTGAAGATTTTTTTTTTTTTTTTTTTTGACTCGAGGCTAGGACACCTTTTTCCCTAATTTTAATTTTTAACTAACACTATCAACAATTTTAAGCAGTTCAAAAAACGTTGAAGTACAAAGCTAATATAAATCCTGATTTTAAAGACAAATTTGATTCAAATAAACTTTATTTTAAAAAAGCTCTTGATGGAAAGCATGTATAGAAAATATCTTTTTGATTTGAACAAATTTTTGCTCAACTTTCAACAGTTCAATAAACGTTGAAGTACAAGGCTAATAAAAATCCTGAACTTAAAGTTGAATTTCATTCAAATAAATTTTATTAGAAAAAGCCCTGAATGGAGAAAATGTATAGAATATATCTTTTTGATTTGAACAACTTTTCGCTATATTTTCAACCGTTCAAAAAACTTTACATTAGCTCCTACGGGAAATATCAAGTTATCGAACTAAAAGACGGATTTGCTTCAAACACAATATGTTGAGAAAAGCTCTTAACAAAAAGAACGTATCTTGAAAATATATTTTTGGTTTGAACAAATTTTCGTTCAGTTACGAACATTTCAAAAACCTTTAACATCAGAGTCTGTAGGGAAACATATTCACTGAAAGGCGGAGTCTCATCAATCAAACTTTGTTCGAAAAAGCTCTTGATGAGGGATGTATATAAAGCGGATATTTTTTATTACATAATTTGAACGTTATTTTTTGAAAAATTAAAAAAAAGAATTTAACATTAATGACAGCGAGGAATTTTTTTTCTTGGTACCAACAGTTCAAGATATTGCGCAGATTCTAAATATAGAAATGCAAGATTCCATAGATTAAACATTGACATATAAATACAACGGAAACAAAACGAAATAATTTCATAGCGCAAATATTTTTCCCTGTGTCGTGGAGTCGGTTGCAAAATATTGACCAAACTGATGAAAACCACCGATTCGGTCTCCGAATTTTATAATTTTAGGGTTTCCGAAACAGGCAGAAATATAGACTACCGTGGGAGGGGGAGGGGGATGGTCGATTCCGGCTCTTGGAACTTTGAAACCTTCTACTGCCGACTCCAATGTTTCATCTCAAAATCGGTCCAACTCCGACTCCGCAACCCTGGTTTTTACCAGCGCTGAGGAATTGAAGGTAACACAACTAACTCCAACTATTTTAGAGCCTTAGACTCCGACTCTTTTACGGTAAAGTCAGTATGACTCCGATCCATTTACCGTAAAATCAGACTCACCCCGACTTCAACTCCACCAGCACTGATACAGTTTCGGACTTTGTGGGAAAATGACCAACCCGCTATTAGGAAATTACTCAATTGAACCAATGTGTGAAAAGATTCAAAACTTTCGACCATTTGTTATAATTGTACAACAAATATAAGAGTTACGTTAAGAATTAAAATTTAGTTTCATAAGACCCCAGCTAGTAAAAGTTTGCACAAAAAGTGCAAAAAAAAAGTGCACAAAATCTAGGCATATTTTGCACCTCTGTTTTGTGCACAAAAAGTGTAAACTAAATTGTGCACAAAAAGTGCAAGCTGAAACCGTGCAAAAAAAATGCACAAAATCTGAACATATTTGGCACCTCTGTTTTGTGCACAAAAAAGTGCACTGTACATACAACACACTGTACAGCTAAATTGTACAATACTTTTCATATGCAATTACAATGCTCAGCATTAATGCACTTTTTTACGTAATGTTTTCACTGAGTACAGAATACTTTTAGTCCACAATATTTAAAATGAAAAAAAAAGAAATTGAAAATTAAAACTTCTTAATTTCAGCATGTTTATTAACAATAAATTTATTAAATAGACCATATCAAAAATATTGTTCAATTTTGATGAAATATGAGAAATTCTAAAATAAAGCCTGTCATTGAGGGAAAATCATCTTCTTTGTTACCAAAAAACTTATATCTGTTTATTACTCCTGAAATTCAGCAGCAGTTGTTACAACTGTTACTGCAGTTGTAACTTTTTATTGAATACATTAATAATTTAAAGTTGAACAAAATATGCATTTTAACTAACATGTAAGGCAACGATGTCCTTCCTTCCAGGAATGATGCACCCCCTCCCCCAAGCAAACGAGACCCCAAAGTAGAGGTCAATAAACTCTTTAAAATGTATATGGCATAATATGAATGTTAACCCACAACCTGTTGCGGGGACTCTTTGGGGAAATATCTTTCTAAAATAAATTAAAACATACCAATCCCGGCAACATAACTCCAAAACTTGGAAAAATGTATGAACCACTGTGTTATAACCCAAATTTAATGCTCTTTCTTGCCACAAAAGGTTTTCTTGTACATGCTGGTGATATAAAAACGATATAATCAATGATGACACAGTAAAATTTCATAATTTAGAAGCAAAAATTTCAAACATTCAGTATGCATTATTAATTTAGATAACAAAAAGTAAGTAGCAAGCGCCACGTCATTATTTTTTGCAAATATTGTAACATTTAAGTTCAAATCACTTAAAACTACTATTGTGTAGGCGTTTATTCTTCAATATTTTTTTAGCTGTTCGTGTCAGTTTTGTTGCTGTATAGCATAGAAAACCTAGTGTGTTATCTATATAACTCACAGCGTGTTACTGGTTTCCATGGTTCGAAAATAAATTTTGATATCTGCAAGATATTTTCAAATTTATAAGTAATTAAATGTATTTTCAAATTGCTGCTGTTTATTTTCTTACATTATTCTTATAGTATATAGATTGAAAATTAATGTTTCTTTCATTACTTATACATGCAAACCTGTTTTTATGCAGTGGATGGGGACCACATAAAAAAACACCATTAAAAATATTGTTCGAAACTTCACAAGTAGCTATAAAAAGTTGTTTTTGCAACATAGTTTAAAAACAATATGTGGTGGATAGAGACTGCATAAAAAAGTCTCATGTAGAAAATAATTCCAAAAGTTAACTTTAAAAAAAATCAAAATAAATCAAGTGATTATAATTTTGCGGATTCCCGAAAAATTTCCTGAATAAGAAAATTTTTGGGAGGTCAGTGACTTCCCATCGGGATGTCCCTGTCCTCACTTGAAGATATTACCTCACACTTGTTTTTTAAATAATTTTCATACACCGCATAAAACAGGTTTGTGTATAAATAAACATGTATTTAATGTAAAATGTTATGCATTTAAATGTTATTAAATATAGCTGATGTCTACAATTTATGAAATATGATAATTTAACATTATATAAGAATAAAATATAGCATAACTACAGTTGATAATGGCTATATTTTGGTTATTGACTATAATAACTATATACTTTATGAAACTGATTAAATATACACAAAAGCCTTGTAAAGAATTACAGTATAAAATACACAAATATAATATTTTATGTAATATTAATACATGAAAAACTGATTTAAAATTATAGGTTATATAAGTATAGTTTTATTGATTATTGCTTATATGTGTTTTAATGTTTATATGTAATTAATAATTAATGTTTTAGGATTAATTTTATTAAATTTAATCGAGTTTCTTTCGCAACAACAACAAACAAATTTTACAAAATTATAAATTTTAGAAACTGAGAAAAAAAAATGCGATACTAGTCCGTGCACAGCTGTAAAACACATTTTCTTTTTTTTTCTTACAAACGATTAATTTTACATGAGGCATTGTTAATATATGTTTGTGTCGTTACAATATTAATAGTTTTATGAATATTAAATGGAAAAATAATATATTACATTATATTTAATGATAGATTAATATATCATATAAATAGAGCATTATTTTTAATAAAAGAAATAATATTGATATGACAAATGCATATAATTTTTATGTTATAAGCCTCGCAGTTCAAAATAATATCAAAAATATCATGATACTGGATCTCTCTTATACGATTACGTTTAATATAAAATCACAATTAAAACAAGTATTTTGTTGGTAAAGTTTGGTTTGCTATTGAATTACATTAAAAATTTCACGTATAATGCATACAATAGAGAAGTACCGAGTACTCAGTAACTATTCGGTACTAGGCCTACTCGGCTAATTTGCCGAGTACTCGGTACTCGGCCAAATTTTGATCAGATACTCGGCCAATACCAAGTAGTTTCGAAAAATTGAATATTGTTCAAGACAGATAGTACAATTATTAATAAACGCAGGTATATACTAAACTGCAATCACTAACAAACCAAACTTACAAGTCAAGGTTAAATTTTGAGAATAATGAAGTTTGTATTACTTCAATGAAATAAATCTATTTTAACGTCCCCAAAGTTAACAACATTTATTTATAAAAAATTGGGCAAAGAAGGTAAGTATAGAAAATATGAATTTTTATATCATTAAATGGATTTTTGCTACGAACAAAAAATATTTATAAGGAACATAAAAATACCTTTGCTTAAAAAATAAAAGCAAACAAAACAACGTTAAAAGCACGAATGTGCAGGAACACTGCAGACACGTGTTTTGGCGTTACTAGGAACGCCTTTATCAAAGTATAAAATGTGAGCTCATGGATTTAAAGACATCCTACAAAAGTCGGATTTTTTTGTCGAATGTCTTTACATTCATTTGTTCACATTTTATGCCCTAAGAAAGACATTCCTTGTAACGCAGAAGCACGTGTCTGTAGTGTTCATGTACTTGCTTTTGAAAATTATTTATGTTTGATAGACTAGAACTATAATAGATTGGTATAATTTATTTTAACTCAAACTTGATTATACATACCTTTTATTTATTTGTTTATTTTTAATTTTTAAAATTTCTTTTTTCTAATATTTTTGACACAAACAAAATCTTTTAAATAACGCCTAAACAAATTTCAGCTGGAATTTTGTTTTAAAAACTATTAAATGAACATGGAGGTCTATACTACTATTCCAATAAGTTCAAAATGCATTACGTATGTGTCGGTGGTTCTTTTTAAAACATAATTGGTACTCGGTAACTCACTACTCGGTACTCGAGTAGTGAAATGCCGAGAACTCGGTACTCGGCCAAAGTGCTACTCGGTACGTCTCTAGCGTACAGTAAATTAAAGGTCTTGGCTAAGTCGAACTAAAATCTCTTACCTCTTTACTTGAAATATTCGTTGTTGAATACTGTAATTCTCCTTTTTAGAGATGATTTGTTATTTTGTTAGGTAGTAGAAATCCCATTGTGTATCTTGTAGAAAATATTAAATATTTTGCATAGCAAATACTGCCCACACATTTTTTTACCCGTGGACATTTCAATTTACTTAGAGATAAAACTTTTCATCTGCCGTTGTGGATTACAACCTTTCCCGCGATTGTCGATTATCATCTTCCTTTTTCAATATTTTCCAAAAGCATTCATTCATTTATAAGAAATAAGTGGTTGTTTTCTGAAGGTACTAATAGGTGACAATGTGGTTTATTTAGTAGTAATATTTTCTAAATACATAGGTAAGCATTTATGTATTGGCAAACCCTTCTGGTTTCTACAAAAACTTTGGTTTTTCGAAGGAGGCTATTTCATTTATTTTTTCATCTATTTTAGTTAGTTTTCAAATCATAATCTATTAGACAAGAAAAAAACTTAGAAAAAGTTAACAGAGTAAAAAGTATATTTTCTTTCTTTGTCTTCAATTTAGCATAAAAATTATAGAAAAAGAGCAAAAAAAAATCAATAGCTGAAAAAAAGTCATATCAGCCTAGGTTGGAGAGATTCGAGCGTAACTGTGCCAGACAACCCACCAAGTACACGCTCGTAAAATTTGTGGGTCCGAAAGTCCTGAGATTAGTCCCTTGCTAGCACTTACCTTGGGTGGAGAGTATTCGAGATCATCTCTCTCCTTCAGCAGCATTGTGGAGATATCAGCAACTCACTAGACGTGGCCTGACAAAGTCATTAAATTGGTAGATGCTGGGATCTTTTGGGGCTAAGTGCAAAGATCCATAACAGAATGAAGTTACAAAAATGCTACAGGCCTGTGTGATCTTAATGTAAATACCGCAACACCTTTAGGGAAAATACAGGGTTCTGTATATTTGATTTGAATTTTTGATCCTGTTATATATAAGTGATATCTTCTTATAGGAAATCTTTGAATAAATTCGTTCATTGACGCAGAGTGGATAAATGAGGTGAAAGTGAATCAGGATGAAAATTAAAAATTTTATTATTTAAATTTTATATTTTTTAATCGTTATGACAATTTTTCTGATTACGTGATAAAGCAATTAAATTGATAGTTGCTGGGGTCGTAAAATGAAGTTTAAAAAGCACTACAGGCCTGAGTGCTCTGAATATAATATACCTGTAAGGAAAATATTGTGTATTTTTATTAAGAAATTGAAACCTTGACCCTGTGATGTAAAAGTTGTCTGCTAATGGGAAATTTTTTAAGAACTTTTCGTGCACTGAAGAAGAGTGGATAAATTAGATAAAAGAAAATTAGAATGAAAATTTATATTTTAAGGTAAAATGGTCAAATCTAGGTAACTACAATATTCCTTCATCTCGAAATTTTCATCAGGTTTGAAACTTTTGAGACTGTTGTGGAAACTTCCCATAACTCGAACATTTTAGCCGGTGCCTTGGGACTTGAGTCATCAAGTTTGAGTTGACTGTATTTATATTTTTTAATTGTCATGATAATTCTTCTGATGACGCATGCCTCAGTTTCCGATTATTATCTTTATAGGAACATATATTGACAAAAACATTTTGAAAATCAATACGTGTACATTTGGAGGCATTCGTTTGTCTAACACAGACAGTAGAGTCCCGGCACTTGAATGATAATCTGGCTGAATCTAAGAAACAACCTCAGCAGCAAGGACGGATTCAGGAATCCTTCAAGGGAGGGACGAAATTGCGCTTTTAGAACTTCAATTTTGAAAAAATTGCAAGCCTCTGAACCCTTTCCCTCACCAAAATCCAGTATCGTTTAAAATAGTCCTCTTGGAACCTCAGTTTTGAAAAATTTACAGAGGAAAGAGCTTAAACCTCATTTCCTTACCAAAGCCTCCTCCTAAACGTTACCAAAGATGAATTAAAATCGCGTTTTTATGACTTCAATCAAACAAGTTAAGACTTCAACAAATTGTTCGAAAAATCTTCTGATTAAAAGTTCCATAAAATTTTTAGCAGATTAACTAAAAAATATTTTTGAAACTTTAATGTCGAAAAATTGCCTGTGGAGTGCTTCCCTTGTATCCGTCCATGCTCAGCAGGGCGAAAAAAACATCTACTTGCAGACCTATTGATGAACACCCATTAACAATACATTTATACTGCATCAACAAAAAATTTATTTTTCGATGCCCGTTAAAAAATCATAACCAATAATTCAGAACTATCAATCAACAGAATTCCAAGATTCTGGAACGGAAAAACTGCATGAATTCTGCAGAGTCCAGAGTAGTATTGAAAGAAATTTGCTGTTTATATGGGGAGAAGAACCCAGGACAAAAAATAAATCAGTAAAATAAAAAACCTTTGTTTAAAAAATATATTGACGAAAATCAAAGAGTCTGCACAACAATCTGACAGTGGCCTGAAAACTGCGCAAAGTATGGTTTAAATGTCTGCTTACTTTACACGTTTTAGCTAATTCTCTGATTTGTTAACATTACTTGTTTTCAGTTACTTTTAAATTAAGTCATGGATATTTTCTATTTGTATTTGTAACACGCATCTCATTTTCCTTACTGATGTTACAGTAAGTATAACTACTATTATCCGAATTTTTTCCAGAAAAAGAAAATTAAGACAATCTTAAGCAAAATATTTGGATAAGCGATTCGCAAAATACATAATCTGTCTAAGCGCTATTCCCTCTGCGTGCAAGTTAAACGCTAGTTCACACCAGTCACTTTGACAGAGATATTCAGCAAGCAATGATTTTCATTTAGAGTACAATACATCCTTACTGTACATAATGTTCAGCACATGTTACTACACTTAGCATGTAAAAACGCTCTACTTTCATTTGATAAAGACTTTAAACATAGTTTTTCCCCATTTTAAATACAAAACTTTATTAAAATAGAACCTTTTTCTAAAGAAATTCATATGTACGAGTCTACTGTAATTGAACATTGACCAATTTGTTTTTTTTTTTTTTTATTTCTACACATTTGAATTTCTAGCCTTATTCTGCTTGACTTGTTTCTTTTAAGTACAGTTACTTCTGTACAAAAGTTACTGCTACTCAACAGTGGTTTTATTTTTGTGTAAATCATGCAAAAATGTTTGGTGACAAATTTTACTTGACTATACCGACGAAATATCCCCCAAAAATAAATAAATTTGAAAAAAAAGAAAACCGAACGAAACAAATAAAATGGGCTTTACCTAAAAAATGTAATAGGAACGTAACAAAAATTGCTTGTGAGTGAAATGTAGGATTTTTTTTTTCCGTTTTCTAGCGACGAAAATTAATATGGTGAAGATCTCGGGGACTTATTTTATATGCTAAAATTAACTCAGACAAAAATTAAAAAGAACAAAGCTTAAAATTAACAAATATTACAAAAATAAACTTTATATTAGCACCTTAAACAATGAAACAAGGACAGCGCAACACTAGTAAAGAAATTACATGACAAAAAAATTGCTAGAAATAATAGTAAGAAAAAAAAGGAACCAAAATTTATCGAAAGAGACATACTGAACTGAATGAACTAAAAAAAATCAATTAGCGAAAACGTGCAAAGCATGAAGCAACAATGTAAACAAATTGACCGCATGGCTCCGTGTTCGGTTGAGTTGATTTCACTTCAAGTCCGAATTTGATTAGTTAGGGGTGAAAGAAATATGGAGAAATGATTCATAAATTATTAAATATTAAAAAATCTAAGACGAATACAAGTTACAAAAAACTTCGTTAGGCTAACCGCTGGGATGAAAATTAATTTTGTGCCAATTTTCGTAATCATACGTTGCGTTGTTTTTTCAGCAGAACGTTTGATCCGAAAAGCTATCAAGCAATCAAAAGTTATTTGCAGTTCCAGAGCTCGAAAACGCTACCTTGCAGTGATTAGCAGTACTAAAGAAAAAGGTAAAGCATTCCATTCCACGTGCTTTCTTTGGAGAAAATTACAGGCTTCAGACAGTTTACGATGTAATGTATTTTTAAAAGAATAGAAAAGAGAGCTTCCTACAAACACGGTGAAAAATTACTGTCATTCACTATTAAGAAAAAAAAAGATCAAAAAGTAAAAATTAAACTAATAAATCGAATTTGAATTTAAAAAGTTCTTTTCTTTTCCCTTTCTTTCATTTGATTATTTTCATATTACACAGAACTCAATTCCCACCTCCCCAATTTTTTTGTATAATACTACTATGTCATCAATTTTAAATTTGATTTGAAACAGATGCATTTTCAAGAAAATTGGTTTTACACTCCGTTATGATTTTTTTTAATGAAAGTTCAAAAGTGGCCTGCTGGATGCATATTAGTTTTCATGGCAAAATGGAAACATCAACATCACTTCAAAAATCAATTGTTTAAAAAAAAAAACTTAAAAACTTGTGATATTATTTTCTTAAAAATAGGAATAGTTAAAAAAAAAAAAACTCTGTTGGTCAAATGAAAAAGTTAGATCTCAAAAAGTGCACTGAAAATGTACTTTGCGAATAATGGAAAGAGCACAAATCAAAATTAGCACTTTATTTTCTGGCTTCAGCTCTACTTGTATGTATGAAGAGCTGTTACGCTTATTTTTTCTCAATTCCAATTTTTTTTTGAATTTGATTTTGGTCAAGAACAGAGAAAAAAATACTTTAATTTGAATTTCAACATTTCTTTTCATTTTATTTCATTTCATTTTTTCATTTTTTCACACTAAGTGTGTCCTCTTCTTTCCCCCCATATTTTTCTGTATAGTACTATTATATCATCTACTTTAAATTTGATTTGATTCATTATGCATTTGCATGAAAAATGGTTTACACCTCATTATGATTTTTTTGAAGTTCAAGTTTATCAAAATATCATTATAAAAAAATATCTAAATATTCAGACATAATTTTTTCAAAAGTCCATTTATTAAAAAAAAAAACTATTTTCTACTTCCTGCCTGCATTAATATTGAAAATACATACCGAATATCAAAAAATTATTAGGTGGAAATAAACAAATCTCTGACTGTTTTTTTTTTCCTTATAAATTTGAGGCAAATATTTTGTGCGTAAAAAATGGCACATAATTTTTGACAAAATCGAATGTGCACTTTTTTTGTGTGCGGAAAAAATGCACAAAATTTGCGCAAAAAGTAGATACTTCTTAAAGTTTTCAAAAGTTATTCACTTTTTGTGCACAAAGTTTGCACAAAAAGTGTATATTTTTAGAAGTGTTCAAAAATTGTGCACATTTTGTGAACATTGTATGCACAACGTGCATTTTTTTTTTTTTTTTTGCAAAAAAAGTGCAAAAATTTTTTTGCTGGGACATAACAAGAAATTAAAAAGGCATTGCAAAGTGTCAACAATATTCATCAGCAAAATAAAAAGTTTCTTTTAAAGTAAAAGCATCATTTTTTCACATACAGCATTGATTCTCAACATGTGGGGCATGCCCCCTAGGGGGACGTAAGCACAAGAGAGGAGGGGCGTGAAAGTATCCAAGAGAAAATATAATTTAAAATAATTGACTAACAGTCTGAAAGGAAAAGTAGATATACAAAAGGAAAAGAAAATACATTTGAACATATTTAATAATTATCTTATTAAAGTAAACAACTTTAGAAAGAAAATTTACTAAATAAAAACATACCAAATTAAAAAGAAATTTCGTAATTATTAGTGACCAGAAATAGCCAATCTCAGTTCTGCTTCTATGTATATCTAAGCGAGATCTAAATTTTGTCTTTAAAGAAGATACAGCGGAAAATCCAATTTCACAAAGGTAGGATATTGAAAATGGTAATAGAATGTGATATGCCTTTATTTTTAGTGCGGAAAAGGAATCCTCTACTCCTGACCAAAATTCAAACAGTCATTTGTTATTAAATTGTCTTTTTGTTTCGCCATTTGTAGTATAGTCTGTGAATTTTTCTTCCTCATCAATGGAGAGTCCTTCGGGAAGCTTATGAAAGGGATCTTTAACCTACTCGTAACTTGATATCAGTCTGTCGTCAGCTGGAAAATAACTTTTAAAATTCTTTGCTAGCATAGCTAAATGATTTTCAATGGTTACATAAACAACTTTTACATGTTCTTCTTCAGATTTATAAATTTTAATACTGTTATTCACATTTGCAAACTTTTTTTTTTTTTTTTTGCAGTAAAGTTCTGATCTGCAATTCTACTTTTGTTCTAAAAAATATTAGCTTTTTAACTTGTAACCAACATATGTGTATTTTTTCCTTGCAGTTGAAGAAATAAGTGGAGGAAATAAAAAGATATAATTTCAACCACAGGTATTGTTTTCTGCAAAAGACTCGAATTACACTCTACAAGTCAAAAGGGCACTACTTAACCCGTTCGTGACGGCAGTTCGCAGAAGATAGCGCTTCCTCAGGACGACAGCTGTTACACGCAGACTGTGCGCACAGGCCGGGGCAATTTCTCCCGCTAAGCCTAATACGCAATTTCGGAAAGTACGCATACATAATAATGGATAAAATGTATACTTTAAGTAGAAATGAAGCCATTTTCTAATATATGATATAATGTATCAAAATGTCAATCATAACAAAAAATTGGATGAAAATAATTGATATTTTACAATAAAAATACAAAATACATTGTTTTTTACAATAACTAAAAGTACCAAAATTAAACAATATACATTCTACAAAACAGTAAAAATATTTGCGCTTAATATTATGAAATAATTGAAGAATATTGTAACACTTAATATTTTAAAGACGCATGAAACATTTTAAAGCACAAATTTTGAGCATTTTACACTCATACGTAGTGTTACGTCTTTCATTCTTCTTTGAGCAAATTACACATCTCCGTCTAAGTTGTTTGCCTTCTTTTTCAGCGTATGATTTTCGAAAGTAACTACTGTATGAAAAACTCCAACAAAAATAATTTACAGTTGTTTCAATGTGACTCAAAAGATCCATGGATGGATCAGTCATAAATTAAGATATTCCCTCCTCGGAAAGATAACGTGTTCACCATGGCTACCAAATGAACGTAAAAGTAAAACCCCTTGCTAGAATATCTCCCCTCCAATCCCATTATAAATGGAACCGAAACTACAAAGATCCACTTAAAAATGAGCATACGTTTCCCTTCTCACTTGTGAGCACATGTTTATATTTTCTTTCACGAAATCCAATAAATCACAGACACTTGACAGACCCCATTCTGACGTCAGACAGAGTAATACTAATGCAGGAGAGGAATCATTTGAACGGAACATGGATAAGTAACGCCATCTAATAATGAACATTTCGTTCCAAATCCAAAACGCAGGAAAGCGTCGTTAGGCCGACTGCGTACTACTTACCGTAAAGCACGGTTGCGTTTTTCGTCTCGGAGGAACCACCTAGCGCTGACGCAAAGACGCGTCGTTCGTCCCGAACCGACTAGTTAAGTTAGTCATCTGTGCGATAACTTCATTGGATCTAATCTCATCGCACAATAGGGTTATGGGCAACCAGCGCCCTCCTTTTGTTTTGTATTAGGAGTTAGTGAATGAAACGTGCATTTCCTGGTGATTTACAAAATTTATTAGACGGCGGGCCCTGAAAATTCAAAATGGAAATCAGAAAACTGAATCGTGACAACTACGCCACGTGGACTGAAGATATGGAGGCAGTCCTGATGTCAAAGAACTGTTGGAGACTTATTTCCAGTAGCGAAACAGAGTCAGCAAAAGATTCTGCAATACTTCAAGATTTCCTTCAAAGAAGCGATAATGCGTACAGCCTGATTTATTTAAGTGTAAGTTCGGAGTACACACAAACCACTAATCAGTGATGTCGAAATACCGAAAGAAGCTTGGAAGACACTGGAAATCCATTTCAGAGCTGATTCAAGAGCAAGAATAATCAACTTCACAGGCGATTTTTTTTTTTTTTTTTCATGCCGAATCGCTGAAGGTGAAGAAATCAATATTTACGCTTCAAGATTGAGAAAAATAATTTTGTGTTAATACTTTATGTTGATGACATTGTCGTGTTTTGTAAAAATGAAAAATATTTAAATACTGTCACTTCAAAACTCCAATCCAAATTGGATATAAAAATGCTAGGAAAAACTCGCAAACTTCTAGGAGTTGAATTTGAAGAAAGCAACGGTAAATTATTCATACACCTACAGACATACATCAACAAAGTATGTGATACTTATAAGAATTTATATTTCCCAATTGCTTCATTGCCTATAGGAGTTGGGACAATTCTTTGAAAAACCCAATGTCCGGATTCAAAAGAAGAGATTGAATTGGTTTCTAAAGTTCCCTCTCGTAATATTTTCGGATGTATTGCTTTTGTTGCGAGTAGAACTCGGCCAGATATCAGTTACGCCGTAAATATCTTGTCCGAATTTCAATCGAATCCTCGACTTGTGCATTGGAAAGTTCTACTTAAATTTCTCGGGTATTTAAGCTATAAAAGCTCGTTAAAACTCTGTGTATCGAATGCTTCCGATTTGAAAATTGAATGTTTCAGCGACGCTGACTTCGCTGCAAATCGCGATGACAGAATTTCAATCGGTGGCATGATTTTTTTTGTCGACAAATCTCCCATAATCAGGAAAACATTCAAGCAAAAATGCGTCAGTTTATCCACTATGAACACTATTTTGGAACAGCTACATCCCTCCTCAGATCAGAATCTAAACACAACATCCTTTCTTATTTGAGTTTCACCGACTTGCTGCAGACCTCGATGTCTCGAGCATCAGACAGCCCAATTTTAGACCGTCTATTTTCCCAGGTACTTTAAATTACGCTACTGCTAATTTGGACTTGGTGCAGCCTCTTCGTAAACAGTCTTCCTCACAGGCTGAGTTAAGGGCTCCTGCCCTGGCTACTATTCATGAAAGGTATCCATTTCAAGATTGGCTTCACGTTTATACAGATGGATCTGCCACAGCCTCCACTGGTAGGGCTGGTGCAGGAGCTTTTTCCAAATTTTTCAGCCTGAGGGAATCTCTTAGTGCCTGGTCAGATAATATTGACGGTGAAGTTTTTGCGATTTATATGTCCCTTAGGGCTGTCACTGGGATTTCTTGCCAAAAAATTGTTATTTTTGTTGACTCTCAAGCTGCAATACAATCAATCACAGACTACAACCTTTTCCCAACAGAGACTGAGTTTGAATGTAAACTCATTATTAGTTCACTTCTCGAGACCGGTAAAGACGTTGTGCTCCAATGGATACCAAGCCACTGCGGCATCCATGGCAACGAGCAAGCTGACTTGTTGGCTAAAGAGATTTCAACATTAAATCCACCTCGCCTCCCGATCCCTCTTCGAAACGCCAAGCGACATCTTGGGAGCAATATCAGGCTCAAAAGAATTTCATCTCTCCGTTGCATTGCCAGCAGAAAATCTTGGGCGTGTCTTCTTGAAGACCAAACAAGACTGCAACTTTCCCTTCTCCCTAGAGTAGAAGGAGTTACATCTTTTCGTCTCATTACTGGTCACGATTATTTACAAGCCCATCTTTTTAAAATCGGATTGGCCAGTTCCCCGCTGTGTGAAGGGACTAAGCAAATGACAGGGGAGCATCTTTTTGATTGCCCCGTTCTCTCGACGTGCTGAAGGATGTGGACTTCAGGGAACTTCCCCGCTCTGCTACAGCATCTTTGTTGTACTGGACTCCAAGGCGCCTTATGTCCGAGAGGACGTTGGTGGGCGTAATTTAAATTAAAAAAAAATCCACTATGAAAGCGGAGTATGTGTAAGAACTTAACAGAGGCAGCGAAAGAGCTTATCTGGATTGTTCGCATTTTGAATGAAATTGTAAATTTAAAATTAATCAACTTGATGCCTACATTCAAATTACTCTGCGACAATCAAGTGGCAATTAACTTTTAAAATTCATCCATAGAGAACTGTAGAACTGAGCATATTGATATAAAATTTCATTTCTTGAGAAATTTAATTGATGAAAATATGTTTGATTTAAATTTACTCAATACAAAACAACATTTTGTAGATCTTTTCACGAAACCTTTTAATAAAATGAAAATAAATTATTTTTTGAAAACCTTTTTGGTTTAAAATTTCAAAGTCCAACAGCACTTAAGTGTTTCTTGGCCAATTTTTCTACCAGCAAAACTATTTTTTAATAACAAAAGTAATTACTTTGTCTTTGAAAATGAATTTTGGTATATTTGTACTTGTTCATATGTACTTTTGAATTGTATATATCTTTCATTCCCTCGTGAACCTCCTGAATATGACTCTGGAGCAAAAAGGATTTATGAATCTTCAACCTATTTCTGATTTCATGCCATGGACTTCACATTTTTAAAAGTTTAATTACATTTGAAGAAAAAAAAATGTTCGTAATAATTTGATAAATTGTGCTTTGCAGGAGGCGACCCCTGTTGGGAATTTCAAATGATATTATCAAATCTTTGTGTTTATTTTGATACATTTGGCTTTATTTAAATCCCGGATTTCATTCATCTTGCAAAGTCAGAAATGCTAATTTCAATGATAGAAACGTATTTTCCGATCTTAGGCACGTGCGTGTCTTACGTCATAAAATGAAAGTTCCTTTTTCATTTGATTGGCCGCCGTTCTAACATCGAGAAATGCGCATCTCAAATGCATGCCTTGAAATACATGCAAATGACTCTGGCTGAATATATACTGGTCATTCCATGCGAAATGAGCAAATCAGCTGTGGCTGACATGTCACAGATTTCAATGAAAATTTTTATTTAGCTAAACCATGCATATCTATGAGGAAATGCAAAGTATGGAAGTTTAAAAACTGTTTTTTGCTTTGTTATTGAAATTAGAAGTTGATGATCACTCTAAGCATAGATTTTCAGAGTTCATTGCAGCCAGTTTGTGACTCAATAGCTCCATAAGTTATAAAAGTACACTTAAAAAATAAATATTTCCAGATTCTATAACCAAATCTCTATTGGGAAAGAGCAAAGTAAAATTTATTCGGATCTTTTTTTGAATCTGAGATATTAACAAAGAATTGAAATTTTGCCAATTTTCTTCAGATTTCAAATCACTTTTCTATCCCTTTTAATGAAAAAATAACAGTAAAAATTATTCAGATTGAAAAACTGTATATAACTAACTATCTTCTCTAATTTAGTAATTGTTTATGAATTTCTTGATGACGAAATCTTACTTTAAAAAATCAAAATTTTCCGAAAATTTCATTTTTCCTCTATTTCAGATTTTTTTTTTTTTTTTTTAAAGATGAGGGAACGTTCTAAAGTTACTCAATTTTTTTTACGTAACATATTGAAGTGTCTTTTAGATGCTACTAAATTTTAATCATTGGAATCAACGTATTTTTGTTACTAGAGTAACTTGAACTAAGGTAAAATTTCATTGGTTACTTCTTTTTACTGTAAGTTTAGCAAAACTAACCATTTCTTTCGTGTTTCATTTTCTCAAAAGCATGTTTATGAAGTACTTGTTGAAATATTTCCTTAATTATTGTGTTGAATTTTCCTTTTCGTTCGTGATATAGGAAAAAATAGCTCTTAAAGAACGTACTTAGTTGAAAGATATGGGCAGAGGACCATCTCGTCTAATTCACAATAGCGAAACATGTCTCTATTTTAGTTATAGCTTTTCTATCCAAAATAAAAATGGTCAGTTAAACAACATTTGCCCCAATGAATCTAATTTTCAATGGAAAGCAGCTGGCTTTTCTTTCTACTATCAATGGCAAAAGTTCTTATTATGGCATTGATAAACTATCAAACTTATCCGTCAGAACAAGTATGCATACGACATTCAATAATCCTCTTATAACTGCAAGATATTTTCTTCTTCTGCCCGCTACAATCGCAAATAGTTTTTTTTTTTTTTTTTGTCTCATCAGTAAAACTTATCTCTCTTGAAAGTTAGGTTCAATAACATTTTATTGAAGCACCCATAGCTGTCTTGGAGATATAAAATTGTCATAATTTCATCTCAATTAAAAATTGAACACCTAAGCTAGTTGTCTCATTTTTAGTTCAGTCATCAGCAGGGCCGCACCAAGTCTAACCGGCGCCATCGCGCAAATGTCTTTTGAGCGCCTTTATACTCTGGCATTCGAGGAAAATATAGTTAACACCTGGAGGGTTTTTTTGTAGACATATATTAAATAGAAAAAAAATACGTTTGGCATTTAATTTATACAAAAAATTACTGTGTGAATACTTAATTTCGCAATATGGTGTACGTTTTTACTTCATATCTCGAAATTATTCCGAGTTCAGCAGCTCCTCTGATATGCTAATAATGAGTTTTGGATGAAGAAAATATTTTAATATCTACGTCATAGTCACTTTGAATATTTACCTTATCACTAAGTGATAAACAATTAATAAAACTTTTATGCCTGTCAAAACAAGACAAAAGGAACAGTGGCGCAACTAGAAAGTAGTTTTAGGGAGGCACGAATTAAAAGAAAATATCTCTTTTAATAAGAGTGATTCGGGGGGTTCTCCCCGGAAACATTTTGAAACTTGTAATTTGAAAAACGTAATTTCAGACGGTCTTTGGTGGTATTATGGGGAAAACAGGTACAAGGAGCTCCGCGGAAATTTATGGAAGTGGAAGAGTTAAAATGTGATTATAATCCTTACTTATTTACGTTAGATTATGGGGATTCTAACTGATCGTTTTTTTTTTTCTTTCTTTTAAAAAAATAGATAGAATTCAATTTTTTTCCTCACCTCTAATTTTCGAAATTGAACTTCCAGAAACGCAATTGAAGACAACTTTGAAGATTTTTACAAGAAAATCCCCCCCCCTGCCCCACTTCTAGAGCTCCTCACTGGAAAAATTTTCAAAATTAAAGTCCTAAAAATCCTAAGCAGCATTCTATGATAATAGGAGAAGTGGTTCAGAGATTTTACCAACTTAAATTTTTCCTAAGTCAGGTTTGAAAAACGTAATTTTTGATGATATTTAAAAAAGAAGGTTGGGGGTCCTTGCCAGAATATTTTCTGAAATTAATATCTTAAAAACATGATTTTAAGACCCTTTTTGGTAACATTAGGGCCGCAATCTTTCTAAATTGAAGCTCTAACAACGCAATTTTAAGTGATTTTCGAACGGATTTTTAAGCGATGTTGTTTCGTATTCGGCAGCTTTTGCGCAATTGAAGACCTGACAACGGAATCTGAGATGCTCAGTGATTCTTTTTTTTTTGGGGGGGGGGAGATAGAGAGATTCGGCGGAGTAGCATTTTGAAAACTTTCTTATTTTCAGGAGAACTAGGAAAAAGAAAAATAATAAGGAAAAAAGAAAAGAAATATATACGCAGGACGACCAATTAGCTGAAACTATTAAGAATGTTTTGCTCTAAGGTTTTGTAAAAAAAGAAATTAAAGTTTTGCCCCAACATCATTACTTTTTCTTTATTAGAATCACTTTGTTTTCCAAATACGCGTTTTTAAATATTTTTGAAAAACATTCAACAAAGCATTCTGAAAGGAAGGGGCTACCCTACCCTCCTCTGTTTGCGCCCGAAACAAGAAGGTACTGATTATATTTCTAAATTGAAGGATAATATTGTAGAGGATATTCCACTTTAAAAAAATCTGAAATTGAAATTTGCCGGTGAAACGAAAAATTCTGAAGTACGAATTGTTAAAAAGGCACTGAATTTAATATCTAAAACAAACATTGTCCAAAGCTCCTTCTTTAATATAATACACAAATAGTTGAAGAAAAAGGGGGTGAAGGAATTGAGTAACTATGGTCAAGTCGTTAGTTTCTGGAACTAAAAGTTAACCTAAATTATTGTCTACAATGTATGCATATTGCGCGCAAATACATAATATGCATATTACGCGCAAGTACATAATATGCAAATGTGCTTACCGTATTTTTTAATGTAGTATGATAATTAATAATGTATAATATTAATGTATAACATAATGCAGTAGAATACCACGAACAATAGTTAAAAATCATAAAAAGACATATTGCACGAATTATAATATAACATATTCACCGCAAGCATCAAAATGGGGAATAGTAAATTTCTTTCTCTGCTTCGTATGCTCAACCTTTTGAAATTATAGACAGACCGAAATAACATTCCTGGCTCTACATATGAAAAAAATTCTAATTGATTAGCATCATGTGTTTTCAGTGTAAAAGATTGCGCTTTTGAATAGCATATTCAGACACAACAGGGCAATAATTTTTCCTTTTAGATAGGCAACAAGGAGAGTTGCTTGTTTTAATGAGCAGTATAATTTCACCTCTACTTTTCTAGATACTACAATGAAAAGTTTCATTTTATTTATTTATTTATTTTTTTGATTGGAGACGTTTCTCCACATTTGGAGCATTTTTGATCGATAGAGCTCCGCGCCTTCCTTTTTGACTCTGGCGCCGTTGTGCGCCGCACGACCTTGCACATAGGGACGGCGCGGCCCTGGTCATCAGTGAACTGAGCATATGATCGAAGAGAAATAGCTTAGAGAATAGGCCTAAATCCAACATCAATAATTTCATTTGTTTGTTATATACATTGGCTCCCAAAAGTGTTTGTGAACCCTATGCATTAGTTAGAATTTAGATTTTGGAATAGGTATTTAATTATAAGATCTATGTTCTATTTGTAACAAAACTACACGAAAATTTTTAATAAAATATTAAAACTTAATTTTTAAAAATCAAAACTCAAAAAGTGCCGGAAATTTTATTTCACAGTCTTCGTACACTTTGAAAAAATGTCAAAAAATTAGTAAATAATCTAACTTTTTACGAAATTATTATTTAGTAGAATATCATGCAGCTTTTAAACGTCTGGAAATAGTTTTCATTGTTTTTTCTTTCTTTTTTTTATGGAATTTCTGAATAAGTGTTCAGCCGCACTTCGAGTCTTACAGTTTCTAGTTCGCTTTTCGTTTAATGGTGTATTTTCGTCATCTAGTCACCAGATATCTTCAAATATGTTCCATTAAGTTTAATCCTGGCGTTGAGGAGATATTTCTTAGTTTAAGGACAATTTTTGAGGCACCAAACGCAAACGTGTACTTCTTATCGTTATTTTGATAAAAAACAAAGTTTTTTTCCGGTTGCCAAATTTTGGTCTAATAGTTAAAAATTGTTTTTTAAACATTTAAGTGAACAGCATGATTCATTATTTCATGAAAAAATTCCAAATTTCCAAGTCCTGATGCTGTTATGCACCCTCACACAAGAACACCTTTAGTGTCCTGATTAACTGATCCAGCTACACTGTAAAATTGCTTCATTAAATTTACTAATGCTTTTCCGTAAATTTACTGTACAATTTCCCCTTATAAATAGAAAAGTTCCGTTCTGGATTGATAACGGAACTTTTCATGGAATTACTGGAAATTTTCTTTTACTTTAGCGCACTAACAGAACATGCCCGTATGCGATCGTTAGAGGGAGCCTTTATCCGTGAAAAAACGGAATATCTCCAGCGTAGAAGACTTTTTAAGTATTGAGGGATAGTAACAAATGAGTAATGGCGGTGAAGCACGTTGTTTATTTCGTGCATGGAGACAGCTGATACTGAACATTTTTCGAACTTTTTCCTCTTCTCCATCAACATCAAATTGTTTTGAACAACAGCAGTGATTACTGCATTAACTGAAACGCTTAGAGCGTTTGTTCGTAGGCTACGGTTAGTTTGTTTATCTTGCAGCAATGGCGGATGCCGTAGCGGTCAGAAATCGCTATCGCCGAAGACGAAGTTTTTGTATCTTCTCATCCGGGATTGATTGCTGGTAAGTGTTTCCATTTTTACTACAAATAAATACTTTTTGAATTCTCTAACGATGATTGCTGCTTAAAATTAAGTTTTTATCTAGTTTGAACATTTAATTTCCCGTAGATCTTTGTTTAAACATTAAAACATCGGGACAAGTTTTTAAAATTAAAAAACTTCTAATAATATTAAAAACTTTTGTTTGCTAAGGGGATACTTTACAAAATTGTCTCAAATAACTAGGTAATTGTTAGATGGGACACCATTGAGTCTTGATTGTTTTATTGTTAATGAAGAATATTTTCTGCCTATATGTAAGATTAATGTAAAGATATTGCTTATTACTTAAAATACTACTGTTTTTTTTAATTTTTTTTTATTAATTTATTTTGATTTCTATGAATAACAACTATGTCTGTATAAACTTGCTTCTTGCAATTGATTAGATTTCAATTAACAAGTTGAAGCATCTAGTTTTAGTTAACTACTTGGGTTTTCAATTATCTCCACCCCCCCCCCCTCTCTTTCAAACTTTTAAATGCTTGTTATCTACATTAATGAATATAATACATATTTTTTTAAGGAAATGAATATAAAAAAAATGTATCAATCATTAAAAAAAGCATTATTTTGAGAACTTTGAATCATATTATTCTAAGCACTTTAACATTCCAGATGCTGTCCACTTTGAACCCTCTCAGCACTGGAACCTTCCAAAGTGAGCCGGAGAATTTATTGATGGAATGCGGATTCAACTGTGCAACTGAGTGAACAGAACTCCTTGAACAGAAAAGGGAAGTTTGCCGCGAATATGCAAATTGTAAGTATAAAACATGTTGTTTTACATATGCATTAGGGCTGGGCGTTGGATTGATACATCGCCAAAAACCAGTGTAAACCCTGCACTGTTAAATCGGTTTCTAATTTTTCTCTTAACCAATGCATTGGTTCCACACTGACTACGAATCGAAGCGCCAATGTACGGACACCAGTTTACTATTATTGCCGTTGTAATATCTTTATTGTTTCAAAACGCCACTGGAAGCGGCTTCCTGATAGGAGGTCACTGTGAACTACCAAAAGTGTTCTACGTCGACAATTTTTTCTGATGATTCTGTAAATTTGGACACTTCACTGCAAAACTGTTTGAAATTTTTAAATAGTGATGTTTAATGTCTCTTCTCATTAGATGCACGTTTGTGTTCATGCTCGTATTTTATCATTCAGTAAAATTCAGAGTATCGCTTGGCAAATTAAAAAATCATCCCTTCCCGAACATTTAAAAGCGGGGTTGTCTGTAAAGAAGTATCATAAGTGAACGAACAACTTTCACTTTTCCCAAAGCTTGCAGTATTGCAATTGCTTTTAAAAACCTTTTTGCAAAAAATATGTTGATGAACAAAGTTGATCAGATAATAACTCTACAAAACAAAGCAAAATGAAATCTCAAAATAGGAGCAAAGATTGTATGCACGAATTTTATTGCTTTGAGTTACCTCTTTCCAAATGCAAGATGATATTGCTTCCACAAGCTTGCATCTGTTTGTATTGAAAAAATAGGTTCATTGTAGTTTCAAAACAGATGACTAATATTTATTGCTACCTTGTACACAGTTTTTTTATTTTTGACAATTTTTTGCTGGTGCTAGAACGTGTTTGTAGCATTTATATTTTTTCATTTAGAATATATGTATTTTTTAAAATTTAAACAAGCAATTATAAGTGAAATGAAGAAAGAAAAAAAATGTACATTTTGATGCATCATAACATCGTGATGTAAGGTTGGCGATGCATCACAATGTAGAAATCCCTACAATGCCCAGCCCTATTTGGAAACATAAATATGCAAGTATAATGAATATAGTATGCATATGCAGGAGTTCGACAAAAAATGTGAACTCTTGAGAGGTAAAAAGAAATTGTAGGTTACCGACAAATTACATATCCGAGTTAATTAGGAAAATCTTAGCTTCTGAAAGAGTCTTGCTCTAAAACAACTTGTCGACATTTTTTTTCTTTTTTTTTAGTCACCTCGGTGACCTGTTGGATCCAGTATATTAGTAGATCTGGTGCCTGACCTGTTACTTTGAGATTTTCAATACTGAGGAGCAGTGGCATAGCTACATAAAGTGGTGTAGGTAACTGAATTTTGCGAGGGCTCTGATTGTAACTAAAAATTACATTTGAAGCAAATAAAACCAAATATCACATTTACCGGCTCGGGATATCAATACAAAGCCAATCATATTCTTCGACATCATATTTCAGTGTTTTTATTCATTGATTTATTAAAAGTGCTTGAAGGGAACTTAGACTTGCATGTTGACTGTTGTTGTTGAAAATTCGTTATACATTATTTGTAAATACTTATAACAGGCGAACCAAAAGACCTTTTTAATTTTTTTATAATGGGGAAAGCCGTGCGAATACCACTATTAATTGAATAAAATATTTCATTTTCCACTTTGCTCCATAAAAAAAAGTTGAAAATTTCCACTTTTTTTTTTTTTTTTTTTTTTTTTGAAACTGCAAATTTACTGCCAAAATTAAAAAATACAGTTTCAATGGTAGTTTTATTTTAAATAGAATGTTCTTTCTTTACGTACTATAATTTTCAAAATAAATTTCTAATTTTTTCATTTTGAAAAAGCTGTCATCTTAACTATTTCACTTTGCCCCACACTGCCCTACTCAGCACAAATGGTTGGCTGTTTATCAGTTACTAGATTACTATGAATTATGACGACAAAATTTACACACATGAAAATTTTCTGCTTTAAGTCTAACAAAAGTAATTTTTAATTATTGCAGTGTAATCTAGTTTTAACGACATAGCTGCTTTAGCAAATAAAACTAATAAAGCAGACAGCCTATCCTAACCCAACACACTTCACAATTTGTTCTAAAATGCAGAATGTCTGTAAACCGAATTCAATGATAATTTAAAGAGTAACTGATGTTAAACAGAAGTCTTTCCGCTTGCGGAAGGATATACTTTTTTAAGTTTAAAAACCCGATTGGCCCTGAGAAATAAAGCCTAACAATATTTTACTGTTTTAAAAATAAATTTTTTATGGAAAAAAAAAGTTTCCATTAAAAGTTTTTCAGGTGTATAATAATCCGTCAGAATCGGATTAATATATTTTTTAGTTTTTTGTGGGGAGAGGTTAAGGAGACCAAACTAAGAAGGCGTAACCTTGGCTCTCGTTGACCTGAGTTGAACTATAACATATACACTAAAAAAATTAATTCTGCACCAGCTGTAATTTTATACGATTTTGTGGAATTGTGCATTATTGCATCTTTCCAAATAAATGCAAAAGGAGATTGAAAGCACAGTACAAGGACAAATCATAAACATAAAAAAATAATGATTTTTTTTGTGTGGGGGGGGGGAGAGAATATAGTAGAAAAACATCCAGGTATAACTCCGTGATATTTATTGTGATTCACAAATTCATGATTCCTTTCCTAACAGTTCTTTTGAAGTTTTTGAATAATATTCTCGAAACAATTCTTATAACCTGCTAAAATATTATTTTTTCATGGATAAGTTTTGTTTTGTTTCTTGAGAGTCAAGTAATGATGTTCGGAACAAAAATTGAGTTAGCAAATAAAATGTTACACTTACTATAGTTAGGGCAAACCTAACCTGGAAGCATTGTGAAAGCTAAGCATATCCGAAGCTCAGTATTACTTGGCTGCAGGGTTAGGTTCGCCCCAACTATAGCTAGGCGAGAATTAGAAGAGATCGAGAATTGTTTTTGAGCTATTGGCTGGCACGTTCAATTCTAACATATAAACTACTCCACACTGCCACTTTTAAAATTGAAAGTATTAATTTAAAAATTGTTGCAAAAAAAAAATGCATGGGTGTTTACAAATTAACTGTTTCTCAAGTAAGATGCCTAATTTCTCTCCAAATTTCGACAGTGCTGTTGACTACTTTTTTTGCTTGCTGTCAGCGTATTACCTCATTGTCAAGAAAAATAATGTCAAATATCTTACCGTAGGTAATTGATGTTTTCATCTGCATGTTTATGACATGACACTTGGTAATTTATTCAATAAAATGTTCATGTGTTAAAAATTTTTGATATCATGCATTAATACTTTTATTCTTGTAATTTAGGTTTGTGACATTAATTGTGAAACATTGGAGTCGTCCAAAGATGGCCCAGTTGTACCTATCAATCTTATTTAATCTCTATATATGAGTGCAGAAATAAAAATGGTACTGATGATGACAGCAAAGCAAACTATTAATTAATGTTTTGTTTTATTGAAAACAATGTTAACTATGCACAATTGATAAGTTTCAATAATTTTGATAAATTTAAATTTTGTGGCAGTTATTGTTAAATAAAACATCGCACAGTTAATTACAGGAACTTTTTTTTGTCGGGGGGAGGGGGAGAGGAGGGTATTTTTGTGAAGACTGATTTAAAAAAGAAAAAAACAGTTGGTATGATTTGCGTTTATTTCATATGTTTTGCAATTGTTTGTTGATAAAAGATTTTAATACAATAAAATGCAAAGCAAATACATTCCCAGATGGCTGTTATATCTTCCCTATGTACTTTCAAAAGAGAAAGATGCATAGTTTCTGCATAGTAAAAATGTGTTTCTTCACTTTTAGGAAGTTTCACAAATTTTTGAAAGTTAAGGAAGAAATTTGTGCAAATGCTCTAATAGAACTGCTTTTCTTTTTCTTTCTTCTTTTTTTTTGCTGTTTTTCAAAAAAAAAAAATATATATATATATATGGGCTTTTAAAATCTCCAAATGTTAATTCATTATGCTTTAATTGCCCTGCTATATTTTCAAAATAATAGTTTTTTAAACTGAAAATATACGTGCATAAAACGGAAAATAATTATATAATAAACTGAAAACATCAGTTCATGAAACGGAAAATATCTACGTTAAAAACTGAAAACATCAGTTCATAAAACGGAAAATATTCCGATTGAGAACGGAAAATAGCAGTTTTAAAACGGAAAGTGTCCGTGATAAAAACTGAAAGTGTCAGTATGAAAAAACGGAAACCATCCGTGATAAAAACGGAAAACACCACTTCTGTAAAAAAACGGAAAATTGTCGGTAACTCTGCTGCCAGTACATTTTCCGTTTTTTGAGGGAATTTTAAAATAGTGTAAGTTCTTAAGATTAAATTCCTCATTTTTTCTTCTATTGACAATTATACAACAATTTAATCCAAAATTTTGAATTTATTTTCATCCATAAGTAAGACGTTGTTCCAAAACGTTTTGAGCTTATTCATCATTAATTTTACGACGGAAGGCGTAAGTTTACTGTTTTTCGCGCGAACAAGAAAATTTCTGCGATAAGAGGTCCTCCTTAATCCAGTTAATCAGAAAACTTGGCGAGCAATTTTAGGTGAAAATTAAACGTAAAATGTTTCATTCAATTCCACAGAAACTTTTTCAGCACTCAAATGTGTACTTTTCACATTTTTTTTTTAATGTAAACCTACGATTACGTTTTGTTAACTTTGCCAGTTGACCTTTTCTTACCTTGTTTTCGATCCGATTCTTGTCTTTCAAGCAATTTATCAAGCACTTCACTATAAAATGGTATAAATTAACTAATTTAGAGACATTTCAAACCAATTTATGGCAACTGTGAAGTAAAAAAATCAAAATTCGAATCGTGTTTGTTGTTTTCTACGCATACCTGCCATTTTAAAATAATAAGCAGAACATTAGGGAATAAATAAACAAAACATTAAAGGCAAATGACTTTACAGTGTCATTACAATGCTAAAATAATAATAAAAAAAACCACATATGATAATTTTAATCATGAATTTATTCGAAAATATTTCAGTGTACGATGTCTTTTGTGGCGTATTTTTTCTCTGTCTCATTGTTTTTTGACATATTTCAAAAATAAAATCTGGCAATATTTTGCAAAAAAAAAAAATAAAATAAATAAAACTACTAGGTTTTATTCAGAATGGCTTAGGAATCTTGTGAAAAAAAATTGGACTTCATATTCGAATTCAGTTTTGCGTTATTTTGGTTTTACTGCAAATTTCAAAGTGTACGAACACTTTTGGAAGCCACTGTATGCATAGTAACTATTTGTGACTAGGTAATGTTTTTCTACACATTGATTTAATGCATCGATATTTTTTCAGATAAGTGATTTTCTTAAGTTACTGAATTCACACGGACCGTCATCGTAGTGCACATGACCAATTAAAGATGATATTTTTCTGAAACTACTAGAAATATATTAAAGAAAGTACTATTAATGTCATAAACTGGATATTTCTGCAAAAAATGAGTCACAAATTTTTAGCCAGATTGAAAGATTTTTTGTGGAGAGCAAAGAGAGAAAGAGAGAAAAGAAAAACATTTCTTTTGATGCATTTGATGAAGTTATTATTATGTATTATTATCACTTGATATATAATTTTTATCCGCAATTTTTTTTAGTAAAATTCACATTATACCAGCACATTTTTTAAAATTTGAAATTGATGTTAGATATACATGCTTTTGCATCATTTAGTCGTTTATGTAGTTCTTCGAATTCTCGTAATTTCACATAAGGGTCAATCCTTACAGGTTCCATACAGTATAAACTACTCATTCATGTCCAAAAATTTCTAAGTTATCAAATTAAAATTATTATTTTGAAAATTACAATGTTTTTTCTGTATAATGTATTATATAGATCACAATATACGCAATGACGTTTTCACACTTCTTATTTCTGCTTAAGTGTGTGAATTGACTAGCAAAATTGCTCAATTTCAAAGACCTGTACCTCTTTTAAAAACCAAATACAAGAAACAATATATATATAACATGTATAGTTCTTGAATGGAATATTCAATTGGCCAAGAATTTTTTTTTTTTAAATTCCATCCCCTTTTGGTTTACAGGGGACTAAAAAGGTCATTTTTGTCATTTTTCCGATTTTTGAGGAGCTGTAATCTATACAGGGCACACAAACACAAAACAACAGTTAGATATTCTTTTTAGCATGGTTCCAGTGATTAGTTTTTGCCGTATTTCATTTTGTGTTTCCGTCCCTTACGTGAGTTATCCCTCTTAGAAATGAGTAAAATTTTTACATTTAACTTTAAACTTGAACCTGTTGCCATTATTTTTATTATTAATTTACAACTACGAAACTTAGCATGTAAGACTATCGGCGTTACAGGGAACGCCTTTTTCAATGCAAAAAATAATGTTTTTATGGATGAAAAGACATCCGACAAAATCCGGCTTTTGTCGGGTGTCTTTTCATCCATAAGCTCATTATATTTTGAAGTGAAAAAGGCGTTCCCTGTAACCCCGAAACACGTGTCGTAATTGGCGAATTTGTGCTTTTTCTAACGTTGTTTGTCTTACTTTACTTAGTACATTATTGGGTATTAATTTCAGCAAAGCTAATGCATTCCTTAAAGATTGAGATTAAAAAATTAAATGCTTAATTATGAGAAAACTGAAATATTTTCAGTTTTTGAAACTCGATTAAACGTTAACTATAATAACTTTGAAAGTTTTACTGATATCAGATTAATTACCCTATTCCATAGATTACAACAACATATAACTTTTATGTTTTCATTAAATAGTTAATAAGTTACAAGCCTTCAAAAATGCGACATTTAGCATTTATGAGAATGCTGTTCAATTTGACCAATTTTTAATCACATGTAATTATTCAAACAAAACATATTAAGCAAAAATATGTTAGATATTTTTATATAGGCATAAAAGGAGCCTGTATAAGAAATTTCATAAAAATCTGTTACCATGCGGTCACCACTTTTTTTGTGAATTTTGCTCAGTGTAGAATGATCCATGTATGTTGTTTCGGTACAGCTCAGAAGCTCTCTCTCTCATTTAAGGCCTGTCATGCTCTCGATTAAGCATTTTAAAGTTGTAAACTTAAGTCAACAAACCTTAAGTTTAAATTAATGGAACCTCGATTACATAAATGACTCTTTATTAGTCATATTACAAATGCATGTTTACTAAATTATCTATGCTTCGAGATAACTTATTTTCCAATTTCATATGTAAATAGCTCGCCAAGGATACCATTGCATTATATCACCATGGAGGAAATAAAAAGATATAATTTCAACCACACTTATTGTTTTCTACAAAGGACTCCAATTACACTCTGCAACTCAAAAGGTCACTAATTAGTCATCTGTGTGATAACTTCATTGGATCTAATCTCATCGCACAATATAAATACCACTCTAAATTTAAATGAGAAAACCTCACCATGTCCATAACTAGTCATTTACAATATCAGCTTTTCTATTTTTTTATTTTAACGTTTTCAAATAATAATAATAATAATAATAAAATAAATTACAAATAAAAACTTCAAAATAAATAACTTTTTTCAAAAGCGAAATCGATACCAGCTTTCGGGTAAAAAAAACATAACCTTGGATTTCTTTTTTTCCCTTTTTTTCCGTTGTCAGAACTTTAAAAATATTTTAAATGATTGTGTATAAAAGTGCAACACTATGTGTGTGTTTTTTTTTTTTAATAGAATGTGATGCAGTTCTTCCGAACAGATAAATTTCAGCACTCTGATTTGTCTTTTGTTCCCCATCGCCAAAAAAAGAAAAAAAGAAAAATAAAAATAAAAATGAATGAACAAATGAATTAATTAATTTTCTTGCAAGAGTTATTGTCAAAAATATTTCATGGTTCATGTTGAACATTTGTTTTTTCACATCTTCTGTGTGTGCCAAGAGCTTTTACGAACAAAAATTTTCTCAAGCAAACACATCTATAAGTTCCGAATCAATATTTGACTTTAATTTCCGTGTAGGAGTTCATATTATTTTTTTTTACTCCTTCGTTTGAACGTTAGTGCATGAACATGTATTTAGTCAATATCATTTTCCGGAAAAGCTGGTTTCAAGGAAAATCGGCTTACTTTTCGAGATCTACCCTCACCATAAAATTCCCCTTTGGCGTAATGTTGTGTTTTCAGCTGCTGGTTTTGAATGTTTTCTTATGAACATGTTTTTCGTCATCCAAGAATTCTAGATTTAATCAACTTCATCTGTGGGTTCATTTTCTGTATGTAGCACAGTAAATATGATATACGCTGTAGATATAGCGTAATGTCCCATGCCAAAGTTTAGAAGTCGGTGAATTTTACAAAACTCCTTATGCTCACGATACAATTTTTAATATCTTCCGTCCGATAATTTGCTTTTTGTTTTATTAATTCATTGATATTTAAGAGAATTACCTGATTCGCATTTACCAAATTCAACCACATTCACCCGAAGAAGTTACATCAAGCAGCAATTTTAATTCTCCTCCCCCCCCCTTCACACATACATAAAGTAAAAAAGCAAAATCACGAAACAACCAACACTGAATGCTAAGAAAAATTGAAATAACTCACCGAACGAGGTAGATAGCATAGAGTAAAATATAAAGAACCTTTCGAAATTGCTAAACCGTAATACGAACACATCGCCCCCCCCCCCCAAACAGATGCCAAAAAATAAATAAGAAAACAAATAAAGATTGATTTAGCCACTTATATTTAACTCCTAAAACTGATGTCCACAATTTTTTTTTTATTCAGCTGTGTCAAACCAAAACTATTTTTTGCGTACAAGAAAAAAACTAAGATGCAAAACGTTTTTGAAACAGTGATTGGTCTATTTGAGAGTTTTGAATAACATTTAAGACATGACTTGCAGTGAGAAATTTTTCAAGATGTGTAAAACGATCCAAAGTGTCACGAAATTTAGATAATTTCTTGTGTTAATTTTTGCAATGAAAGCATTTGAAAATATTAGGGCATGTTCATTTCTTTTTCCATATATTCAACCAACCATTATGCATTATAATACGAAATAACGGATGAAAATGACTTCTACATTTGAACAAATCCGTTGCCTGTTTGGTGATCTTTTGATCGTTGAAATTTTAACCCTAACTCCGGTGGATCAACCCTAAACTCCAGTATATAGCGTTCAGTGTTGCCAAATTTTTCGGTTCTTCATTCCCCTGAAATGACACAGTCTTACCTGTAAAACACTTACTCGACCGGATCCACTTGAGCCTTGTCACAATAAAGCCTTTCCCCGCATTTTAAACATTATCTAAGCATATTATCAAATTATCATGCCGTGGCGCGAGTTTCATTGTTGATGAGGTCAGAAGCGTTACTCGATCATTGGTTATTATATATATGATGATACGGTTGTGACCGCACTGTTACGCCCCACAACACATACGAACAATGTTATTTTTTACTACAAGAAAACTTTAAGGAAGATTGTAATTAAAAGCTATTGTTTAAAATTGCGGGCAAATAAAATTGAAAATATATGTGAAATTGGATTGAGCAAACAATGTGTTTTCTTTTGCTTAAAAAATAGTGGTGACGCCGGATGCAGTTTAAATGTCATGAAAGAGTTAAATGGTTAAATTTGAGGATTTCTTCCATTCACAAAAATCTAAGAACTTAACTTTGTTTTATTTTAATGCTCGTGCTCATTTCAAAAGCAGAAAACTGAATAACAAAATATTTTCAACTAAAGTGAGTGCATTTTTTTTTTAAAGTTAAAAAAAAAAAAAAAAAAAAATATGTCATGCCATTACCTGATTTCTCTTTATCCATGCTACTCTCTTGGCAAAACAGTTGGCCAGAAGTAAAAATAAAGATCATCAATGCCACTTTAAACATCTTAAAAATTGTTTTTCTTTTTTCCCAAAGGCGAAATGCTCTGTAAAATATTTTTTTTTTTTTTTTACAAGCGCCGTCCAATGCGGAGTTTCGCATCCAAATGCCTGATAAAATTTTTAGCAGACACAATAAAGCACCGATATAAATCGATTTCTGCGCAAAACGCACGCGGAGATTGGAGGTGAGTTTGCGTGAAGTTTAAACATGGATTTTGATTGGTGCTAGTGCGAAAAAAGTGTGTGGCAGAGCTACTGTAGCATAAAACGATGAAAGATAGCAGTTGAAGACAGGCGTTTCATTTTTAAAACCCTCCTTGTTTCTAATGTACAATTAAACTATCAAGAGCAATTTCCATTGGGGCAAACAAACCCATATTCAAAGATTTTAAAAGCTAAATTTTTTCAGGGGGTCCGGGACACAAAAATCGTCAAATTTTGCAATTTTTTTTATCATGTGAAAAATGACTCCATGTTTTTGTGCTTAAGAAGACATTTGAATCTTGTTTCTATCTTAAATAGAACGAAAGATATAAATATTTTTGTTTCATGCACCCAACTAATGCGTACTTAACTTTAAAACTTTAAACACGTTTTTCTCCATGATGCAATTTTTTCCGATTTCTTGCATTCAAACTCTTATAAGTCAGGAACCGATAAAGGTAAAGTAACGAAACTTGGAGCATATCTTTTTCAAACAGTTTACTTTAAATTTTATTCGGCGAATTTGAAAAAAACGTTTACTACAAAAATTATGATTTAAAAAAGAAAAAATATCTTCGAATTTTTCGAAATTTTTCTTCAAATATTTTTTATTGAATCAATATTTTTAAAATCGCCGAATAAAAATTATAGCTTAGATATTTGCGTAATTCATTTTAAAAAATTGAAAATTGTTCAAGAATATTTTGGGCTATAGCAATTTAAAGCAACCCCTTTTAAAAAAAAAAAAACTAATTAAATTAAATTTTTTTTTTCACTTTTGTGTTATGATTTTGCTTATTAAATAAATGGTGAATCAGTGCAAAAAGTTTCAAAACTCTACAGTATATAATAAAAAAATTTCAAAATGTGTCCCGGACCCCCTTAAAAAAAGAAAAGTGATAGACGTTTTTTCCAAGTAGTAAGAAGTTTCCCAAACGTTGCTCTACTTACTGCATGTGAAGTACACATGAGTGGCAAAAATAACACCTATGAAAAAGAAGAAAAGTCTTATTAATAGGAAGTTAGCCCAACCTTTGACATAATCGCAGACTGTACATATGTGACGTCGAACGGAGTTATACGGGTCATGAGTAATATTTAATGAAATAGGAAGCCATTTTTGCTGCAGATCATCCTAATTTCAAAAATTCAGATGGAGTGTGAAGTTGATCACGTAGCTTTAACTTCCAATATCCCCACAGATATTTGTGAATGTTCAAGCGAGGAAACTGATTAGCACGCATGATATCTATTTCATTCTCATGCTTTTCAAACCATTTTTAGGCTACGTTAGGAGCGTGTAAATGATGCCTTATCGTCTTGATACAGTAGGCATTTTTCTGGTAATGAAGCAGGGATAAGAAGATTAACTGGCTCCCTCAGAATATCTACATAGCAATTAACTTTTATGCAAGCAGAGTAACAAGCGGACCAAGACCGCACCAAAATATTACCTCCCCCCCTCACACCCTTGTAGTAAGGGAACCAACTCCATGCTTCACAGTCATCAGGAGGCATTGAATGACAGACTTAACAAAATTACTGACTAGAAGTATAAATCAATTTACACATAAAAATTAGTAACCGTCCAAGAAAGTCAGATGAAAGCATAGTGTTTGCTAATGTGTAACCTTTCTTGCGATTTCTCGCAAGCGTACAGAATAGTCTGGTGCAACCTCACACATAAATTCTTGAAATGTTATACGATAGTTACATTACAAAGTTGCAATCTTAACCATACAACGTGCAACTTTTTACACCAGTTGTTACAGTAAGTTCTTGAGCAGTTGAGGCAGTATGCTGCCACCGATGTAATGGAGTAAGGCCCTAAAAGTGTGTTTACAGCGCAGTGGTGACAGCTCTTCTGTGACGCCAATGGTGTAAAGTGCATAAAAGTGGATTCTTCCGCAATGGCAACAAGTCATTTGGTTTGATGAAGCATTCTTCACCATATTTAAGACAACTGAAAGCGTTTATGTTTAGAGAAAGGTCACAGAAGCAGTTTCTCCTCCCTGCCTCCTGCTGCCTGTGAAGCAACGAACCGTCCCGAATTATTTATATTTACTGAAGTCACATTAACTGAGATAATTAAGATTACAAATGAAATTAAGTATTCTTAAAATTTAGCCCAAATGTCAATTAATTTTTTTTTTTTTGGAAATGTACTGCCCCCATTGTTTATTAATTTAATATATTGTGACATAATTTTCTCACTACAGAAAATTTGAAAAAAAAAAAAAAAACATGAATTTTTGTTTTTGTAAATTAGTAAAAAAGAAGTTATTTCAGTAAAATTTTGCCGTCCCTAAAAATTTGCCCATCTGGGCAGCGGCCTTCTGCCGATTTGGAAATTCGGCCCTGTTTGCGTGTTGTAATTTGGGATAAACTAGAAATGTTTGCAATTACTTTCAGTTTTTCACGTAGTGTTAAAGTGATAATCGTTATTGTCATTAAAAGTGATCAAGATTCGGAGGAAATGCCTGAAATTGAAGGTACTCAATGGGAAAACATGCCAAGTTAAAATATAAGTAACTTTTATTCTTGAATACGATTTTACAAGTTTCTATATATTTGTTTTAATATTTATAAATACTGCATATAGGAAGAGTCAATGATGATATGTTGATTCGCGCGTTAATTTTAATTAAAGTAGCTTTGGACTTTTTTAATGCCATATTAATTACCTCACTGTTTTTCAGTATTTCAAGAAATAAAAATTAAAGGAAATACTTTTTTTTTTTAAATTTCCACTGAAAAATCAAGTGACGAACCTTTATTTGATGATTACAGTAACATGTAGTTGAAGCCAGATTATGCAATTATCTAATTTTTTTTTTGCAGAAAAATTTTGTTTTCGTTTAATCCTTACTTTGATTTTAAGACCTCTTAAATGATATGTCAGGGGCTTACCTAGCATGAATAGCCCTGGGCGTGAATTTGCCGTGACACCCCCCCCCCCTCCAGAAAAACTCAAAAAAAAAAATTCTGTGTATACATAAGAAAATGAAATTCTAAAAATTTTCAAAAACAACTGCATTTTTGTTACAACGACATTTTAAGTTGACTAATGCACAAAAGACAAATAAAACTAGGAACGCTTTTCTTGTAACTTGCCATAGATTCTTATGCGCAGGGCAGACGTGAGGTCAAAAAAGTAAGGGCGTCTATTAAATTGATGTCCCTTTAATTATTTTAAACGCATCTCAAACACAGGGAATGATAATGAGGTTCTTTTTTTTTTTTTTTTGGTTTAAGAAGAAGTCAGAACAAGATCTAAGTATTGATAATATGAACCTAATGGTGTGACCTCCCTGTGGTGTCACCCCCCTAGAAGGATGTCAGACAATACAAATCCCCCCCCCCCCGTAGTGATGCTATTCTGTTTGATATATTAAAAATAACTTAAAGTGTTGAAGGAAAAGTTCCGAATTAAATTAGAAATATTTTTCATAACTCTTAAATCTACACTGTAACAAATTTCGGAAACGTTTCTGGGTAATTCGGAAACGTTTCCGAAATAATAAGAATCCTTCATCCAATAGCGAACTCCTCATTATTCAGAAAGCTTTCTGTTTTTTCAAAAAATCTAGAAGCGGAAGTGAGGCGCAATGCTTCCAAACGTATTTTATCCTTCCAACACTGGCGCCAGTGAATCGGAAATAACAAGAGCTTTTTTTTTTTTTTCCTTTTCTATGGTTGCTGCAGTCAGCAACTGTTTAGCATTGGATTACTTGTTATTTCATGTCTAGAGAGTAGTAAATTGTGTCGAAACTAATTTTACGCCTTTGCATTTTGGGCTGCCCTTGATTTTTTAGGCGATGTACGCAGCTATTAAATTAGTTAATAACGATTTGCTTCTTTACAATTTCCGGTGCGACCATGATTACGTATATATTGTGTGTTCAAGCGTGAATAGTTTCAACACCCGCTTTTATATTTAATGAAACGAAACCCTTTGGATTACTTATCCGGTTGTAATGGAGGTACTCAGATTTTCTTCCGCTCATGTTCACTTAATGAGTATTAAGTGAATTAATAAGTATTAATGAATATTTTAAAGCATGTTGTTATATACTTTTATATTTTTGTTGATTTGCATTTGATAAGGCTCCAATTGTACCTGTTTTTGGGTTTATCGAATTAATTGAAAGTTATCCTACATACCTATGTGCGCAGTGTACTATTTGTTGTAACCAATTGAAACTGATTAATTACGCAAAAGAAATAATATTTATATTTGAAAAGCAATCTGAGGAAAGTTATTTCGAAATACTTGGATATACATACATTGGTTCAAAAAAAAATCAATTGTTTAATTCATTAAAAATATGGTAATGCAAATGTTTTCTAGTATTGTAATATGCTTCACAAAAAATGTGCCAGTATTATTTATCTTTTTTTATTATAATTTATTCATTCATTTAAAAATATTTATACCATTAGAAAATGGCCCAGTTATCTATTAGTAAGCGACATAGTTATGCAATTAATTCATGTGCTTATTCATTTTGTTAAATGTGGTTGACAATAAAAAATTCCTTGACATTAGTTGTTCGTTAAATAACATTTCCTTCGTGGATATACTAGTTTAATATAGGATAGTCAGGAGGAATGAGTCAGTAGCAGAAATGGAACAGCTGCATTTACAAGCCGAAATAAAAAGAAATATTATTTCTTGTCATTGTTTTAAAAGAGATCATTTTTTAAATACTATGTTATTAATATACAATGTACATATGGGGAGAAGACGAGGGGCGTCAAACCCGCAGACTGCCACTGACATTTTCAGGGATTGCTTTTTTTTTAAAGGGGGACGCTTTATAGCCTTTTTTGGGTTCACCATCACTCTTAAGGTGTGGGGGGGGGGGAATCTCGTATATATAAAATGGAGTAACCATGCAATAGAATTTAATGTTTTAATAAATAAAATATATAATGCATTTTGCGCACATTGTAAAAATAAAATCAGTAACCTATTTTGAATAAGTATTTATATTTGTGATGAACTGGAAAAGGGCAAGAACAGAAGAACCGAATGGTTCCAACAGGAGGACTTGTTGTCATATTTAAATTCACCAATTTCTCTGTTGTACTTTTCGGTACACTTTGTTCGTCAGAGATATAGACTTGCCGCGAAGGGAAGGTAAGTTCTGTCAAATTTTATCCGAAAATAAATGCTATCAAGTTTGTTACAAGATATGTTTTTAAGTTCTGCATTAAAAATACAATATGTTGATAATTTTGTCTTGAAAATATTGAGAGAAAAACTGAAGTTTAAGATTGTTTAGCAAACAATCCCACTGTTTAGAAAGTACCCCCTTTCCCCTCCCCTGACGATTTTGTGATTAGAAATGAAACTACTATATTATTTTATAAATTTTCAAAAATTTATAACCGTGCATATGTTATGCTGTTAACCATGCTGTTTGTCATTAGAAATTCAGAAAAAAAAAATCCACGAATGATTCTAAAATTGCTTGTTTCATTGCTGTTAAATATGAAAGAACTGAAACTGATATGGTATGCAATACTATAGTAAAGAATTATATTTTAGAAAAAATCATGGAACAAGGATTCTGAAATTCTCGGAAACGTTTTTGAAAATTGTTTGGAGAGTTCCGAAATACTCGGAAACGTTTTCGAAACTTTTATGAACCACAGCTGCACAGAATACTCAGAAACATTTCTGGAAATTACGAAAAGAGGATTCCGAAATACTCAGAAACGTTTCTGAAAATTACAGAAAGAGTATTCCAAAATACTCAGAAACACTGAAAGAGGATTCCGAAATACTCAGACACGTTTCTGGACATTACAGAAAGAGAATTCCGAAATACTCAGAAACGTTTTTGAAAATTTCATGAACCGCAGCTGCAAGATTTCCTCAGAAACGTTTCCGGATTTTTTTACAGTGTAATTGCTTGTCTCCCTGGGTGATGCAACTGAGTTTGATAAAGTAAATATAATTCGAAATATTTCAAGGAATTTTCTGAATCGAGGTTTTTAATTTTTTCAAAAACTTCAATTCCACTTTGGGTATCATTCCCTGACAGGTGGCACCCGGAGCGGACCGCCCCTCCGCCCCTGTAGCGACGCCACTGAATATACATGTTTGATTCATCCCAGTGTCCGTTGATTTGTGAAAATTCATTTTTGCAATTGATAACAGTTTGTTTCAGATGTAATCTAAGCTCTTTTATTTGAATTCCTATTGGTATAAAATGATTCAATTTATTTGTTTTTTTTTTAAATATTGATTTAAAACTGGTTAAAACATTTTATTTTCAGTTTGTTGAATTTTTAAGATCTACTATATTTAAAAATCTGGCTTAAATAAAAGACATTTTTAAATGTAAAATCGTTATGACAAACAAGTAAGTGTAGTAAAATGTAAAAAAAAAAAAAAAAACACGAAGAGTCCTGCTGAAAATAAAACCTTATTAGTTAAGGAAAAAAGAAATTTTGCAATTTTTAGAAGTGAATAATATTATTAAAGAAAACTACACACACTAATAATATAAATGATTCTGTTTGACACAAATAAGTTCAAACAGTTGCCCAAGTTACAAAATCAAGTCCAAGTTCCAAGTGTGTGTGAGCTAAATTACATATGTAATTTTCACAAAGTGAATTTATCTCACTACTATTCTACTACACCAACTTTCAAATAATAGCTCCAGAAAGTCTATATGGGGGAAAAAAACTCTTAAAAACCTCAAAACGCCTTTTTAATAGTACACGGTTTTTTTATTGAAAATATTTTACCAAGGTAAAATCCAACATTTTTGTATGTATATTTCCAGTTACATAAGTTACGATTAAAAATCTGTGAACAGTCATTCAAAAAAAGATGGTTTTCAAAAGCGAAGCTCTGTATTTTTCTACTATTGAGAAGAAGAGATTAAACGTTTCCTAAACGGTTTGGGGGCAATCTTCTATGATATTGGGATACATAAAGTGGAGCACCGTCTGCAAAAATGTGCAGAAAAAGATGGCGATTATATGGAAAAATAATAGAGAGTTTCATCTTTCCAGCGATGTAAATTTCTATGAGAATAAAAAATTTTGTCTGCTTGTAAAACTGATGGGAAACTTATTTCTGGATCGACCTAGTATATTTTTTTGATTAAATACGTTCAAAAATGTTGATTCAACAATTTATTATTTTTTATTGAGTTGTAGCAATAATAATTAATGGACTTATAAGAAAATATAAAATTATAGTAGTTTGTGGTTTTCTACCTTAATTTTAAATCAGAATCAGGTATTTCAAATATGCTCAGATGAAGTATGAACGTTCGTCGTACCTTACGAAAAATGATCACAAATAGGACGGTCCTGCTTCTTCTTGAATTTTTTGTACGATATATTTTCTAAAATTATGAATGAAAAGATTCTGCTGTTTTATGAAAATATTTTGCTTTTTCATGCATTAAAATACATTTTATGACATGAATATGGGCTGAAATTTTCTGCTAGTGTCAATATGTCACTACTATCTACTATTGCTACTACTTTCTAATGCATTTCATGCGCTTTAGATTATGTTTATAGGATAGAAGAGTAATTTTTCATTGATAAAACATCATATACCACGGAAAACTCTTAGATCCAATCCACGTAGCGCTGAAATCAACCAATCACAATGCGGCTAAAATGACCTATACGTGATTCCAGTATTGAAGACTTCACCGATAAGCCATACGAATTTCTATTCACTGAGCGAGGACTTTGGAAAAGTAACCTTATATGAGGGGGGACCTTATATGCTGGTGACCTTACATCGAAGTCTGACTGTAGATAAAATCTAATGCTCTTTAAATTCACAAGATAATCTAGCGTTTCAACTAAAGAAAAAAAAAGATTTTTAGACGAAATCTTGGAAACATGTTTCATTTCAGAAATCAGCTGCTTCAAACACATATTAACTTATTGCCATAAAATTACATGGACAATCGTAATTGCACTACCACAAAACATTCTTGTTCAGGATCTGACGGCACTTCCGTTGGAAATTTTGAGTTGTTTTTCAAAAATGATCATTAGGTGTCTCAGAAAGTATTCTGGACTTGGATGGACGTCGGACACCAGTATAAAGTACACCACCAGCTCATTCCATCCGATGACTGCAGATTCGTGCTTATTAGCACTCATAAACCCGGAATAGGAAGTGACTGAGTTGGAGGTGGAAAACCTGTTAAGGGAGCCAAGATAGCCAATCAAAGATAGCGGCCGTTCACTCTCATAAATATTCAGCATTTCTGTAGAAAGTTCGTGTAGGCTGAGTTTTTATCAAAAAGGCTTAATAGGTGTCCAAGAAAGTATTTTGGACTTGAGCGGACATACAGCACATGGTGCATTTTCCTGCTATGACGTCATCAAAAATGGCGGCCGTGGGCTCTCATAAATGCTCATATCTATGTTAATACTTGACCGATTGGAATGAAAATTTGGTCAGTATGTTGAAATTAGGGTTTTTAAGGTAAATAACAATGTGTTTTAACTATTGCTATAAAATAATTTAAATTAATATTTTTTAATAAAAGAGTTATTTATTTACAAATAGTGAGAGAAGACTAAAAATATGTACTAAATGCGTCGAAACACGTTCAAATTTAAAATAAAAAGTATGCTAAGTAGAAATATAATATCTAAAAGGTATCTAAGGAATCTGAAAGGTATATTTTAAAATTTTTGTTACAATTTGATTGTAACCATTTACTACTACGCTTGCAGAAAGAGCAACTTGCATTTATCATTTTTTGACCAATTAATACTTTGTCTTATGTAATTCCAGTCAGACGTTATACCATAATTCTCCAAATATTTTATTGATGCATGGTGAAGAGTAGATTTTTTTCTGTGCCAAAACAACTCATGTGTTATCTGATCAAGATAATGCATGCATGGCTAGAAGCATTGATTATAAATTTTTACTTTTTTTTTTCTGTGAATATCATGATCAGCCAAAAGTCACGTGTAATCACCAATTCAAATGCGAAGAGATGTCCAGTAAAAATAAACTAACACCATTTTGTTCATATCAGAACTAACAAGAACGTTTTAGGATACTCAAACAAGGATCAATGTTTTGAATGTATCATCTTTTTTAACTTTGTTTCTTAACTGTCAAACAATTTTATTCCGGGTGGTTTATTTGCTTTATACTTAGCACTTATGCACAGTAGTACAATACCTCACATTTTTCATTCACATAAAAGGCCTTAAAGCTGTGGTTTGTATTACATAGTGCTTGTATGTATGAAGTCGTTGATCTTACATAGTGCTTGTATCTATGATACAAGTTCTGGTTGTATCTATTGGTTGGTTTTACAGAATGCCTGTATTGCCAATGAATACCAGGAAAATAAATTTATTTCTTGATGATTTCAAAAAACTGCTGAGTTGGGCATGTATGTCTTAACGACATCTCAGCCAATTAACCTCTCTTAATATAATCGATAATACCGTGGAATCACATCATCTGATACAATGTCTAGACCCAGCGGATGATCTTGACGGCGTCGTTTCCCATCCTGACTTACCGGTTCAAGTGAATAAACAAACAGATCTTCCAGCCTATTTAAGACAAGTAGCTCCAGAGAGAATTGGAGAGATTCCAATTGACGCTATTCAAGTCTGCCGAGATGGCAGTAGAGACGATAATAACCACTCTGGTAGTGGAATTTACATCAAATCGCAAAACCTTGACTTGAGGATTCAGAGGAGAAACCCTAATTACTGCTCTGTGTTCCGTAGTGAGCTAATAGCCCTAGACTCTCTGGAGTTTCTCCCCCACGGAACCGAAATTTGGATTATCATGTTGAAATAGAGAATAATGAGATCGCGGATACCTTGGCGACAGCTGGTGCTGCTGAGGTCTCAGAGCCAACGGTATCACTCACCTTTGAGGAGATCCACTCCATGATTAAACACAGGGATAATATCACTTGGATTGTCCAGCCAGAACATCATTGGCACAGATGTTCACGACCTGGTGGCTCCCTGACTTCTGGGTTTGACAGACAGGAACAAACAACTCTTGCCCGTTTTCGTAGTGAACATCTTAAAACTTTAAAATTTTCGCCGGGGTCGAAGACCTTTCAGACTTGTTCCAAGTTCGCCTGTTGAGCAGGCCTCGCCTGACCATATACTGTCGTGCCTGGGGCTCTCCAGGAGGGATTTGACTGAAGATCCAGTGACGGTGCTGAATTTCTTGAGGGCAAACAAACTCATGGACCTGGTCTAGCACTGCTGACCATGGGGGCATGCAACAACAGCAACTGTCACGCAGGTATAACAGGGGCGTTGAGGTCCCCCGGTCAAATTCGTGATGCCCGGCCAAAGTTTGCATGCCGGCTGCGGGAAAAAAGCAACCTCCGCTAAAAAAAATATTCGCGAGCCCAGCACACATCTTTTCGATCTGGGAGCAAAATATCGACTCGCTTCAAAAGTCGAGCAGATTACGTAGCAAAGAGAAGTTCGTTACACGTGATAACAGAACCAGGCCCGGACTGGCCATAGACTTGACCGGGACTTTTCCCGGTGCGCCCTCTCGAAAGGCGCCCTTCTGTTCGTTTCTTATTTTCCAAAACAATGTTTTAGCAAAATGGAAATAAATTATGTGGAACCAAGAAGTGATTTTGCATGAGAATATTTTCACATGCAAAAGCAATGTTCTTCTTATTTATATAAACGTTCCCTTTTATTACCCTCATAAAGGCAATTAATCCCCTCGCCTTTCGTAAACGGTCTGCTTCCAGGGCATCGTTTGTGGCTTATCTTTTGCTCCAAGTTTCAGTTCTGAGGACAAAAGCGGACCCATGGTGTTTCCCCAATAAAAAAGGGATAGAAAGTGACAGCACATATCTATGGTCAAGAATACGAGAATGGTTTGATTTATTGACTGTACTTAAGTTGCTGTAAAAAAGCGTATAGCATGACTCCCTGTTCTGCTAACGATCATAAGTGCAATAGAAGCAAGTAAGAAGACAAACAATGTTAATTTTTGAAATCTGCGCAATAAAAATAGTGTAATGTCGAAATAAGCCGCATAAACACAATATTTTAGTGAATGGATAAACACGATGACAGATGTCGCATTTTTTGTCGCTTCACAAAAAAAAAAAAAAAAAACTATTAGGACAGGACTGTACAGTGATTCCTAGATTTTTTGAGTCAAGGCGCCCTTTTTGGAACTAAGATTTTTGCATGGCGCCCTTCCCAAAATAAAAGTATGACTTGTAACTGACAGTCAAAAATAAATACGAGTCGTGTATCTGCATTGAATAGTCCTTAGTTATCCTGCAGAGGCTCTGTAAAAAATAGAAAAAAGGTTCACAAATAAGCCTAAATTAGTTGAGAAAAAATAGTTAATTTTCGATGTGATCCAAGGAGTACTGCAGGGCTCCCCAGGACACATTTGGGGAATTACTGGACTAAACAATAAAGATGCCGAACAATTTTAAAGATAAAACATTTTTTCGATTTTAAACTAAATTTTGTCAGTTAAAATCATGACAAAAGTTCAAGATCTTTGCCGTTGGCAAGCTTTGTGTTCAAAACATATTCCAGTTTTTTTAACTGGATTTAATTCCTTCACTGTCTTTTTAGCCAGAGGTGTGCACAAAGAAAGGGGGTCATGGCATAGCCTTAGGCATTGAAATTGTTAGGGGTTAACTTAAGATATTTTTTAAATCTCATTTTGGGGGTTCATGTTCTCGGGAGGGGGGGGGGCGAGCTGCGTAGCATTTGGAGAAGGTTCGTCATTGCCCTGGCGGTGGGCGGTTGCATAAAATCGTTATATTATTACATTTTATGCTGCCTTTATATCATTTTCGGAATTTTTTTAATCTGTGTTTTCCCTCAGATGAAGCTCGAAACCGCCCCCTCCCCCTCGCTATCCTGCTGACTTGTGAAGGTTATTGTTAATTAACTTACTTTGCATCAATAACACAAAACAATTCATTATGAGCGAAACGAAGTTTGAGTTTCAAGAAGGAATGTATAACGATGTTGTTAATAAGTAAAATGCAAAGCTATTACTAGTGACGTCGCAAAGGGAGGGGGGGGGGGTTGTCCGCCTAGGGTTTGCTGTCTGGGGGGTGATACCCAAAGTGGAATTGCAAGTTTTTTTTAAAGAAATGAAGCTGAAATGCATTTTTAAGACTTCTAATTTGAAAATTTTACAGGGGGTGGGACCGCCCGGACCCCAATATTTCCCACCCCACACCATGAACTCAATACATACTACTATACTCAGAATTAGGTTCATATTGTCAATACTTAGAAATAGTAGTGACCTACTATAACAAAAAAACTGAAAACCCACTATCTTTCCCTGTGTGTGAGATACGTTTTAAGTAATTGCGGGGCAAACAATTTCACAGACCCCCTAACTTTTTTGATCTCTTGATGCACACATGCGTCTAGGGCAAGTTACATAAAAAGTATTCATATTTTTTATTTGCCTTTTGTATATTATCCCACATAAAATTTTGTTTTTCACAAATACAGTTGTTTCTGAAAATTGTAATATTTTCACGTTTACATAGAATTGGAAAACTTTTTTATTTTGTGTTGAGAGGGGGGGGGTGACACATCACTAATTACCGCTTCGAGTGTCACCCATGCAAGGTACGCCACTAGTATTACAAATATTAATAAGAGTCAAGAAAGACTGTATTAGAAATGTAATGTGTGAAATATCGAAGTAACCTTATTCGTTTTCTATCTGTAGCTATTTTTTCTCATATATCAGGATAGTATAAAGCCTAAAAAAAAGCACTTTTTTTTTCACAGAATAAAAGCTAAAAAAGCATTTTATGAGGATCTTTCGAAGCATTCTTACTGTACAAGAGCTTTTGACTAACTATCTTATGGTAAGCAGAAAAAAAGGGAGCATACATGTAGACCACACACTTGTTTTATGGCTTTAAATGACGCCTTTTAAGATGCTTTTTACGGATAAGGATCTGCGATGCTTGGGGATTCGTAGCAACGGATTTCTACTGGACAAAGGAGGACAACTATCATAAATTTTGTCCAGTTAGATGATAGAGACCGGAGGTCCGATTGCTATTACTTACATCGAATAGTCATTTGGATCAGATTTTAGCATTAGTGCACAAGTAATTTTGAAGCGGCAGCAAAATTGGATACATTAAGTCAAGGATCTTTTCAACAGTAGGTTACTCGCTTCAGTTTTCATTTTCTTTTTATTGCGAAAATATGTTCCTTCGTGTATAATGTTAAATTATAGAATTACGATCTATGATTCCTAATTAACTGTAACATGATCTATGAGTTGCGAAACGACTAATAAATGATATTGCAAAATATTCGACATTACATATAGTTAAGAAAACAACGTACTTAGATAAGTTGAAAGAAAAAATTTAAGTGTCTTGTGTTATCAATTGAAAACTATTATTTTAAAAAGTAAAGAAATTTAAGATCAAACCTGTCCATGAACTATCTTTTTCATTCTCCCTATCCTTAAAATATAATTGGTCCATTTTATGACGGCTCTTTCTGGGTCGCATAAGTTTTTAAAAACAAAATTTTACACTCAAAAAGTTTTCGAAACTTTAAGACAGCAATGCCATGAAAATGACTAGATAAGTTTAAAATGTTCATTTGCTATATATATACTTAAAAAACATAGCACTTAGGACAGCGATAATTTATGAAACGAATTTTTAGAAATTAGATACTGATTTAAGAATGTGGAGGAAAAAATATCATCACAGAAAACAACTCCTGTTTTCTTATACTGCGGAACAAAAAACTTGTAATTTTAATTTTACTTCGAAAAAAAATTAGGAATTCTTAAATGAAAAATGGAGGCAAGAGGAAAATTGGACATGGTTGAGAAATTTATTTGTTCTTCTTTTAAACTGGAATCTTTGAGTTTTCTTGCAAAAGTTTTATTAATTAATTAATCAAATTAATTCATTTATCCCTTATAATGGTCACAAACAATAATAGCAATTTTAAATGTATATCCATACACAAAAAAATGATTTCTCAAATAATTTAATTTCGAGCTTTTCCCAATAGTTTCAGTGTTATCAAAATTATATTATTTATTACGTACTGCAAAGAGGCAATCAGGTGCACTGGATGAGTTAGAGTTCGATTGGTGGTATTTTCTTGTAATTTTCCCCCAAGATATTTGCTATGACATGATCATGTTACTAATAAATAAATAAATAAATATAGGATTTGAAAAAAAAAAAATCAGACTTTAAAAATAGACTTTAAGTATTCTAAATACTTATGTTTTATTTATCAAAAAACATGTATTGCAATCATTACGAAAAAAAAACATGATATTTTAACTCATTTTCATGGTAGCAGTTACTTTATAGCATACATAAGCCGATTTCATTACAAATGCATAATTCGTATCAAATTTGACGTTTGAGATGCAAAAAAAAAAAAACAATAGTATAGCTTGTAGCTACTGTAAGAACAGAACAAATGCGTATACATAACTCAAATAATCTTTTGATTTTGGGGACTGAAATTAATTAATCACTAGTGTCGTGTTTCATGTTATATCCACACTAAATTCTTCATCTTAATTACTCTTTATTAATTTTCATTTTTGATAGATTATAATATTTCTTGATTTACCCAATTTGTAAAATCAAGTTTACCCTTCATGACTGAATGCCTTTTTTGTATTGCTATTCATCCAAAAACACACTTTTTTTGTAAGTACATTTACAGAAACTAGTAATGGCCCGATATTCATTACCACTCGCTCCTACTCTCAAAATAATTGCATAACTAAAATGCTTTAAAAGAGTACCATGCAAAGATGCAAAGATTTTTAATAATCCAAAGAAAAAATTTGTACAGATGAAATGATATTTTTAATTTATTCTTTTTGAGTTTTGAACTTTAGCACAATAAATAAAGTGGAAAATAATATTTTAAAAGTCTTTGAAAACAGACAACAGTTTGAAACGTCATCTACATCTCTTTTTAATTTTAAATTGCAGAAGCAGTTTGTCGAAAATGACAAACTAGCATATGCAGGGACAAAAAAAAAAAAAAAAAAAAAAAACTGGGCATGAATATCGATCGCACGGAGAACACCTCGTCAGCTTAAGGAATCGACAAATTCATGTAACAAAATGACAACATCATGTTTTAAAATAACAGCAGATACCAGTGAAAAAAATTCAATCGACAAACAAAAAAAAAAGCAGTATCGCTGCAAGAGATGTCACTTAATGCTTTTAAACTAGTGAATGATGCATTTCAGAAGAAAGACGAACAAGCAATGAATTTTCGGAAGTGTCTGTTAAAAAACATTTAGCAAAACTTCTCATTCTTCGAAACTAGAAATGATTCCCGCCAACCGCCCCCCGACGTTATTCAAATTTTTAGGGGGGATTTTTGTGGTCTTTTCTCCCTTTTTTTTGGGGGGGGGGGGGTGGTTGCTCTTTATAGGGGGTAATCATTAATATTTAAGGAGATGTGCCAACACTCTTTGGGGGGAGGGGGGAGGTATCTCCTACTATTTTTGAACTTGCAAAAAATATGACTTCTTGTTTGGACATTTTCTGCAACAAAAAAAAAAAGGGCTTCATTTGCTTTACATTGATTTTTTATCCTTTTAAAAAGTCTGCACTAACTCTTAATTTCTTAGATATTATGGAGGCTCAGTCGGCGCCCTTTAACTCAGCTTTCCCGCGCCCTGTCGGCCACCCAGTCCGGCCTTGCTGGTGAACAAAAGAGATTGCGCCCCCCCCCCCCAGGGGTCGCCCACATGGGAAGTCACCGGAGGTCATTGTGACTCAAAATTTTTTTTTTTTTTTTTTTTTGGGGGGGGGGGACATTTTCATCAATTAATTCGAAAAATAAGAGGCAGCATTGCAATTTTTTTTCTTATTTTCTTTTCTAGATTTGTTTTTAATGATGCCCAATGTTCCTTCTCATTCGATGTTATGTAATCATATATATATATATATATCCCCTCTAGCTCTTTTTCTTGCGAGTTTTTTTTTTTTTTTAAGCAGTTTTCAAATTCTATGATAAAAAAACAACGCTTATTTATTATTATTTTTTTAATCACTCGAAATGTTAAAATGCCACCCCCCCCCCCCGGCTGCGCCCCTGTTGTTTATCAGCTACTGTTTGATGAATTTCGTTATTTACACTCCTGTTTATAAAAATTACAACACCACGAAAAACTTACGCGAGTGAGCTGAAAATTGCACGAAATGTAAAGTAGGGCATGATATGCAAATGATTAGAATTGCAGACCGGTAGCGCATGCGTATGCTGAGCAGCGCCCTCTGAACGGCGGATCGAACAGAATATAAATAGACGGCTGTAGCGAGGCGTGTATGATTATCGGTGGTTCTATGCTAGAGTAAACGTTAACTGAATCTTTACTATGCCTCTTCGACGAAAAAAAGCGAAATTTGAGCAAATTTCGGAATTTGAACGGGGCAGAATCGTTGAAGCTGGATTGTCTTATCATGCAGTAGCCGCTCTAGTGCAGCGTAACAGCATCACAATCATGCGTGTTCTGAAGAAGTGGACGGACGAGGGTCGGACAGCTCGGAAATCCGGGAGTGGACCCCGAAATGTGACGTCACCTCGCGATGACAGACACCTGGTGCGTATGGGGTTCTTCTAGACAATTGGCAGCACAGTGGTCAACAGCTACAGGTGTTTCATTGTGTGCTTCATCGATTCGAAGACGTCTGCTGCAGCGTGGGCTGCGCGCAAGGATTCCTTTATACAGGATTCCTCTCACGCAAAACCATCACCGTCTGTGGCTACAATAGGCCAATGAGCATAGGAGCTGGCGTGTTGATTGGCAGGAAGTCGTCTTTTTTGACGAATCCCGCTTCAATTTGTGGCACATTGATGGCCGAATTCGTGTCAGGCGCTATGACAGTGAACGGCACATTCCGGAGTGCATTATCGAACGCCACAGAGGACGAACACCAGGAGTTATGGTCTGAGGTGCCATAGCATATCATGGGCAATCACAATTGCTACGAATTGTGGGAAATTTGAACAGTACCCGATACATAAACGAAGTTTTACAGCCCCCAAGCTATTCCTTTCCTGCAAGGATTGCCAGGAGCTGTATTCCAGCAGGATAATGCCCGTCCACTTGTCGCCAGGACTGTCAAATCCTACCCTGATTCGCAGAAGGTACAGCTTCTTCTTTGGCCTGCATATTCCCCGGATATGTCACCGATTGAACACGTGTGGGATTTCGTTGGGCGGCGTCTCGCTCCTAATCATCGTCCTGTTGCTTCGACAGACGAACTTTGGTTGCGCACATAAACAATATGGAATCCTCTTCCGCAGGCAGATATTCAAACTTTGTTTCACTCCATGCCGAGTCGTGTAGCAGCTCTTATTGCGGCGCGTGGCGAGACCCACGTGATAACAGGCCAGACAACTCCCCTCCCCCCCGCTTCGTTACGCCACCAGTAGTCGATCTTTGAACTTGGCGCGAAACTTAAAAACAGTGCAGTTTACCAGTAGTGTTGCTTGCTCTGGTTGATATAGATGAAATAGGAAATATGTAACTTCCGATGCACATTTTTGAATACAATTCTGTTGGATTTATTTCTTCCTTCCCACGTACCGGAATGTAGAGGCAATTAAAAAATATATGTATAATATAAGTCTTAAGTATCTGTTGAGTGAAAAGTGAGTCAGCGAGTTCCGCTGCCGAACAACCTGCATGTAAAGCAAAAAGCTGGACGCCTCATGGAATAAATTTTAAAGTTCGGAGGTAAGTACTCTTTTCTCAGATAAACAAATTTACATTTTATGCAGTTAAGATTTCTTAAGTTTTCCTCCATTACACTAACAATTGTCAGTTTCCTTTCCGATATCTTTGTCTGTAATTTGTAATTTCAGCATACTGCTTTAATATTTGAAACGGTTAACTTGCAACTTTTTATTTCTTTATTTTTTCAACTTTGAACACGCATTTATTCGAAATGGATTTTCCAAACTAACAATATACATATGTCAAAATTTTCTGCGAATATACTTGTTGCTATCAGAAGCGTAACTTGGTGTTGATATTCAGTAAAAATGTAAACAAGTTTATTGAAACAGGCTTTTAACTGAACTAATCTTATATTTTCGGTTTCGATTAAATTGTTTTATACGCTAGCATGTGTTATTTTGATCAAAAAACATTCCTTGATGGGTTTCCGTAGTTCTGAGATAAAAGATTAGATTTGAACGCCGGAGGTCGTGGGTTCGATACTTAAACATTTCCCCCCAACTACGCCCCTGCAATGTTATTCAAACAAGCTGGTTCTGTGCGTAAATTAAAAAATATATATATGTTTTTTTTTTCACTGTTGTCTTTAGGTTTTATGATATTTATGCACACATTGTGGTTAAGTTAACGGTATTCATAATTTCTGGGCTTGCGAAAGATTAATTTTGAGCAGTGGATACACAACGTGTTTTTGCCAAATGCTCTATGCTTGTTTGTTTATGCTTAAAAAGGGCAAAATGTCTTGAACTACATATTTTTTGAACTCCTTGGGTTTTCTGTTAATAAGCTTTCAGGAACTCTGAAACTGTAACATAAATTGAATTAAAGGGCTGTCTATAAAGTATGCTACAAACTTTTGAACAAATCCCCCCCCTCCTCCTTGTTACATGTAACGCTGTTCAACATGAGCATATTGTTATAAACAACGCGTGATGTCACACTTCTTGTTATCCCCTCCCTTCCCCCTGTCACAAAACTGTCACATTGATTTCCTAAAAGAGCATACTTAGCAAAATGTTGATCTAAATTTAACATATATGAGGTTTTAAGTATTAAAGAAAGTTGTTAAAATGGTCATTCTATGAAAAGTTTTTTGAAAAATATTACTTTGTCATCAATTAATGCTTTTTAAAATAATTTTTCAAAAGCCTAAAATGATGAACAATTAAAGCCCCCCCCCCACACACACACAAGAATCATTAGCAGCAGAAAAAGCTAAAAATGGGAAAGTAGCCGAATTCCAAAAAAAAAAAAGGCTGTTTAGATATTGAATACATTTTTTGGTATACAACATACAGTATTCATGATGTATCATTCATTCTTTAATTAACGTTTTTCAAGTTGAATTCCTGTGTAATTTTTCGAGAGTGCCCACCGAAGGGGGGGGGGGTCGGAATCATAGTTTCATAGTAATGATAGCTTTTTAACGGCTATAGTTATAAATAACTGTGCCCTTGAAATTTTAAGGGAGATGGAGATGTTTTGGTTTTTTTTTTTTTTTTTGAAGGTTTCATAATTGAAGGGGGTAGGGCACCGTCTACTTTGGGGATGGCACCCAAGCATTCACGTCTTTTTAAAAGCATAAATTTGCTCAGCTAAGTTAACATTAATAATCTGGTATTATGTATTTTAATTTGATGTTATGTCTTTGAAACATATTGCAGTCCTGTTTCCCGTTTACTTAAGTAAAAATGTTTATTTATTTTTTAAAATTTCATTTAATTCTTATTCAAATACAATAGTAATATTATTTTTTGTTTTGATGTAATTGTAAAATGAAAGTTCATTTATTTATTTGAATACTTCTTAAGACTTAATGTTTCAATACAATATACGAGTACTTAAAATGCGATTAGTTAAAAAACAATTTCTAATGAAAAATAAAACTGTGTTTATTTATCACTTTGTTTTAACATGATTGTAAAATAAAATCGTGTTTAGTTATTTGAATACTTTGTAAGACTATGAATTAAGCTCAGTGTATTTTTTAATGTATGATTATCGGTTCCTTTTTATGTTTTCAAATGAAAAAGTAGAACTTGTAATGCTACTTGAATAACAGAAGACAATAATAAATAAACCAAATAGTTTTATTTAACCAAAATATTAATCGAAGTGCTCCCTTCCCAATATCATTGTGGATCGACAAACGATGACGTCATTTGCTAGTTGGATGGCCTTTTTATCTCGAAGGCCTCGCGCGTGGTGGCCACAGAAAATACTAATTTCTATCTCTTTTTATTGTTAAAGCTATCCACTCACTTGCTCATTATCACCTCTTCCGGTAAGCTGTTCCAAGCGCCCACAACACCTTACTAAAGTAGTAGTTTTTCCTTATTCCCAGGTTAGCCTGAGATTTGAATAGCTTAAAACAATGACCCCTCGTCCTGCTTTCGGTGCAAAAATTTAATCTATTAACGTCATGCATTTTGATAAGTTTAAACAACTGAATCATGTCCCCTATGATCCTCCTTCGCTCCAGGCTATACATATTAAGCCTATTAAGTCTAGTATCATAATCTAAATCTGAAAGTCCCCTTACTAGTCTAGTTACCCTTCATTGAACCCTTTCCAATACACAAATATCTTTCCTCAGATATTGCGACCAAAACTGCACAGCGTACTTCAAATGGGGTTTTACTTAACTCCTATATAAAGGCAGAAGAACCTTCTTAGATTTGTTTGAAGTAGATATATTGACAAACCCAAGCATTATGTTGGCTTTGTTACTTGCAATGCCGCACTGTTGACTAAACTGTGCAATGAGACTTGTAAAAGACTGTGTAAAAGAATTATGCAATTGGGGAAACCCTCACATGGTTGATTGTGAGAATTAGTGCTAGCAGAGAATTGTAACTCGAACAGCGAGAATGTAATTTTGCACACTAAATATTGCTGGGATAGAGTATAGAATAATGTATCAATTAGTCATCACAACATGTTATACAGTAAAACCTGTAAAGTTGACCACCCTTGTAAGTTGACCACTTGGCTAAGTTGACCGCTATTTTCAGGCACATAATTAGATCTACATCATATAATTCAACCTCTGTAAGTTGTCTACCTGTTAAGTTGACCGCTACAGTAGAGCACCGCAAATGGTCAACTTACACAGGTTTCACTGTATGTTCATTCATATTTTGTCATTTGAATAGCAGGAACCCCAACAGCAAGGGTGCATCCCCCTAAATATCGCAAAGACCCCTTCCCCAAAAGAGAGAAAATAACCATCAAAACACCCCCTAAAAATTTCAACGGCACAGTCTGCGTTATGACCCCCCCCCCTAAAGGGGCACCCCTGGGCAAAGTGTAAAAGAGTATAGAAACTCTTATGGTTTGAAGTAAAGGTCTTATTAACATCTCCTTTTTCAACGAGCAAAAAATTTAAAATCACTTACATTGTGTACAATATTCATTAGTTGCTATCACATTACAATGTTTCTCCAAAAAAAAAAATTAAACTGATTGTCATGTCAGAAAAAGGAAATAGTTATATGCATTATCCAATCGGTATCAAAATTCTTATCATTTATCTAAGTGCTGCCCAGCTGAGGTAAAAGGATAACAACCGAGTCTATTGAACTGCTCTATCATCAAATTTGATTTTCACGACATTGTGTGAGTAAGAATGTCAGGAATTATCAGTAAGTTATGTCATGTCAAAAAACAATGGAACTCATGAAAATAGAAAAAACTGTTTTAGGAATTGTTTAACTGCCATTTTCTTGAAGGCAGCATTCTATTTTAATTGCTTCAAATTCGTGGAAGATATACAACTAAGAAAATACCGTTTTTAAGTCAAAACAATTCTCCTAAATCATATAATTCTTTTACTTAACACACTTTATCAGTTTTTAGGTGCACAAAAAACACCTCTTTCTAAGATTTATAATTTTTGAACTCTAAAAATAATGAGAAATGCAGTCAATTCGCTATAACTCAAATCCAAGGAGACCGACGAAAAACTTCGACTTATCGAAAGTTTGACTTACCGTTGGTTTCAGTTTTCGAAATTTTAATATTAAAAACCATCGAATATTTTAATTAATATATACACACAACAGATAAAATTACAGAGCTTAAAAGTTTTTAAGCACAATATGTACAGTTTAATCAAAAATATTGACAGAAAAAAAAAGCATGGTCTTGGCTTCGATACTGCTGGAACCACTTGAATAGAGCTGATTCTACTTCAGGAAAGGTGCACATCCTCATTTGTTTCACATTCGGATATCGGATTCAAGGATTCTACCGCTTTAGAAGTTTCTATTTTTCTTTTAATATCTGTTACAGAGTATTTGCAGATATTCCATTTCAATGCAACGTTTTTCTTTTTCATTGTTGGATTCCTTTCAATATCATAATAAGATTTACTTTACTTTCTAAATCCAAGGTTTTTAACTTTCGCTTAGACCAGTGCTTCTCAACCGGTGTGCCGCGACAAAGGTCCTTATTGTGCCGCGGTATTCTCGGAGTCGTAGAATAAGGAAGAACCTATTTATCACGGGCAAGAAATCTCATATATTGCTTCTAGTTTCATCAATTGCGTGTTGCTAGTTTCATTAAATTAATACCAACGCATTGGTGTGAGCACTTATTGTACCAGCACGTAAAGAAATCGTACGGGGAACGATAGGTTCCAATGCAAGAATGAAGTGGTCCAAGTGCCAATTCCAGACGATGCTATCAGGCGGCTAATTGATGACATGACGTGAGACATTAAAAAAAATGATTGATAAACTACAAGCAACTGATTTTTTTTAGTTTCAATTTGATGAATCAAAAGATATTTTGCAAGACAAATATTTTCTGAGAAAAAAAGCGTACGCGGTTGATATTTTTTAGAATCTGAACGAAATGAATTGAAGAATTCATAGACTGAGTGAGTATCGTGTTCATATGTATGCACAATTAAACGGATTAAAAACCAAAAATTCAGCAGTGGAGAGAGGAATTCGATCGTAGCCCACTGGACATGTTTAAACGGACCGACTACAGTTGGGGCAAACCTAGCCTGGCAGCATTATGAAAGCTACACAAATTCAAATTACGGCATTATGATGTGGCCAGGTTAGGTTTGTCCCAACAACTATATATACACCTTAAAAGAATAACTTAAAATGGCAATAGAACATTTGGCGATGATTCAGAACAAAGTTAAAGCACTACTTCAAGTTGACTGGCACAGTACAATATGACTGGGTTCGTGATTCGTTGACGTATCAGCAAGAAACTTTCTTCAAAAGAAAAATTTATTGATCTCAGGAGCGACCGCTCCCTAAAACTGGGGTTTAGCGTCTTAGGACGTGTATTGGCTGTTAGTAAAAAGAGTATACCTAAAAACTTTTGATCACGTTATTCATGAGCTGTTACTGTTACCATTATTCTTAGCATTGACACTTTTCATGAACAACAAAATATTGTGGCTAGATCCTCGATTTCAAAAACTTCCTGTAGCTTTTCTCATTATAGAGTTGAATAAAAAGCGCCACTTTCTTCCAACACGTGCATAACCTTCTCAGTCGTGTTAAGTGCAAGTTTGGAACTTGCTCATAATAATCACTGAAATTCATGATGAACTTTAACTCAATTTCTAAAGAAACTTAAATATTCAAGAGATTAAATATTAATTCTAGATGGAATCACTGGCGTTTTCCGTGCTTCGATTAGTGAATTATGAAAACATTGTCCACATTGACGTATGAAATTTGGTTTAGTGTGCCGCACGTATCGAACCAACTATCGAGTGTGCAGTGAAGTAAAAAAGGTTGAGAAGCACTGGCTTAGACATCTTTAATATTAAAGAATGAAGGGGAACGCATCTTAACTTATGTCAGCCTCATCAGTTGACTCGACAGCTTTAAAGCAGATTAAGTCTAGCAACATGTCTAAGTGTAAACAGTACAGTACAACAAAATAAAACAAGCTAACTCATTTCCGCACGTGTAAAACTCCTTTATCGCACATTGGCTCAACAGGTGTTCTTCTTGCTTATGCAGGAATTGCAAGAAGGTGAATTAATTTTTTTCTCATAGTCACTTGTTTCTCTTTTTTTTTTTTTTTTACTCGTTCTTTAAAAATAAATTCCGAGTCATCTTTGAAAAAACTTCGAGTTAGAGGAAGTTAACTTCGAGGTATTGAGAAGAATTAGCATGGAATTAAAGACAAAGGGATCGGGACTTGATAAAAAGTTCGAGTCATGGTAATATTCGAGTTATTGGACTTCGAGTTATCACGAATTTACTGTATATGAACTCTACGAACTTGTTAAAATGTCTTAAACAGTCTTAAACAATTCCTTACCAGTGTCACTGTGATAAATACATACTTCAATTCAACTCAGCAAACAAAAATAGTTTAAAACCTAGCTTTTAAAATAGAACCTGTTCAAATTTAGCAATTCAAGACACCGTTATTATTATGATACTGACAGTATGAAGAACTCTACTAATGGAGTCGTTACCAAAATTTTAAAAGCATTTTTTTCTAAAAGAGCATGCTTAAAAACTAAGGATTTGACCATTTTTTAAACAATTTGACAAAGTTTAATATTTTTTAACAATTATTTTAAACGGTGCACAATTTCACTGTTTACGCGTCAGCACATGACATCAGAAATTATGAAATGCCATTCATTGATGCCATTAGCACAGAGCGCAATATTTAATTCGCATCTTTACTCATATGCAGGGACAACGATGTGGTTGATAGCAAACGTAGAGCGCAGTATTTAATTCGCTACTGAATTATCATAAGCTGCAAACGCGGTAGACAGCAAGCGTAAGCATTCAGCACTCCAGTGGAGATGCGCCAAAGTAAATTATTTGTGACGTCATAAAGACCACGCCTTATTTTCAAAATCGAACATAATTCATTCAAAATTATGCGTTGGAAAAATAAAAGTTTTTTCTCATGCCGGTTTTTTTTTTTTTGCTTATTCAGTCAATTACTCCAGTTGATTTTTTTATTTTTATTTTTTTTTTTTTTTTTTTTTTTGCCGTTGTAATAGAAGTAAAATTGTAAAAAAAAATTTAAAACATGCTTTTTTGAAAAAAAGCAATTAATAATCTTTTTTTTTCTTTTTAAGTTACAAAAATTCATTTTCTGTTAAAACGCAGAAATAACAGCCAAGTAGAGTTTCATTACTGCCAATTATTTTTTACTGCAGCAAAGGCCCCAAGTTGGGAAAAAATTGTGAAGTTTTAAAATTTCTTTTTCTTAAGGTTTATTTTTATTTTATGAACTTTTTAATGCGTGCGGAAAAAAAATGATTATTTTATATCGAACTGTTTTCACAGCTTGATATAATACATTTTTTACACCTAACTGTAAAATTTAGATATACTAAAACTAAACACAGTATGTTCCGAAATTAGAACTCTCAGTTTTGGAAGAACTTTGTATTTAGAACATGGTAGAGGGTGCAATATGAAGAGAATGTGGCGAAACAAGACTGAGAAAAAAGTTGATATCACACTTTCACTCACGTTTTCGCATTTTATCCGTCGGCTTTCACTGAAAACAACTTTTAGCGTAGATTATGATTTCTTACAAAGTGATAAACTTTTCTAAATAAACAGAATTAAGTGCTGATTTAAGACGACACTTATCTTTCCTATAGCGATTACTGTAATCACAACAC